>NW_016107395.1:5790927-6069973 GCF_001604975.1 Cebus imitator
GTAGAGACAGGGTTTCTCCATGTTGGTCAGGCTGGTCTTGAACCCCTGACCTCAGGTGATCCGCTTGCCTTGGCCTCCCAAAATGCTGGGATTACAGGGATGAGCCACCAAGCCTGGCCTTTTGCCCCTTTTACAATCAGATTATTTGTTTGTTTGTTTGTCTTTGTTCTTGAACTGTTTGAGTTCCTTATATATTCTTGGTATAAACCCCTCATGAGATGCACAGCTTGCAGATATATTTTCACCCATTCCGTAGGCTGTCTCTTCACTCCATTGATTGTTTCCTTGGTGTGCAGAAGCTTTTTAGTTTGATGTAATCCCATTTGTCTATTTTTGCTTTTGTTATTAGTGCTTTTGAATTATTATTCAAGAAATCCATGTCCAGACAAATGCAATGAAGCATTTCCCCTATGGTTTCTTCCAGTAATTTTATATTTTGGGGTCTTACATTTAAATCTTTAATCCACTTACGCTGATTTTTGTATTTGAAGATAGGGGTCTAGTTTCATTTTTCTGCATGTGGATGGACAGTTTTCCCTGCACCATTTATTGAAGAGACTGTCCTTTCCTCAAGGTGTGTTCTTGGAGCCTTTGTTGAAAATCAGTTGGTTGTAAGTATATGGATGTATTTCTGTGTTCTCTATTCTGTTTCACTGGTCTACGTATCTATTTTTATTTCAGTCCCATGCTGTTTTGGTTACTATAGGTTTGTAGTACCTTTTGAAGTAAGGTAGCGTGATGTCTCCAACTTTGTTCTTTTTGCTCAGTGCCTTGGCTATTTGGGGTCTTTTGTGGTTTCATGTGAATTTTAGGATGTTTTTTCTATTCCTGTGAAGAACATCATTTATATTTTAACAGGGATTGCATTGGATCTGTAGGTTGCTTTGGCTGGCGTATGGATATTTTAACAATATTCTTCCATCCATGAACAAGCAATTATCTTTTCATGTTTTGTGTCCTGTTCAATTTATTTCATTAATGTTTTATATTAATGTTTTATATTTTTGATTGCAGAAATCTTTCACCTCCTTGGTTAAATTTATTCATATATATTTTATTTTTATAGTTATTGTAAATAAGAATTTTTTCATTTATTTTTCAGCTAGTTCATTATTGGTGTACAGAAACACTACTAATTTTTTTGTGTGTGTTGATTTTGTATCCTGCAATTTTATTAAATTTGGCTATTAATTTTAACAGTTTTTTTGGTGGAGTCTGTAGAGTTTTCTATATTTATGATCATGTCATCCACAAACAGGAACAAATTGACTTCCCCTTTTTTAATTGGATATCCTTTATTTCTTTGACTAGGACTTCCAGTACTGACTTGAGTAAGAGTGGTGAAGGTGGACATCCTTGTCTTGTTCCATATCTTAGAGGAAAGCATTGAGTTTTTCCTTATTCAATATGATGTCAGCTGTAGGTTTGTAAATATATTGTGTTATGTTCTTTCTATAGCTAATTCGTTGAGAGTTTTCATCATGAAGTGATGTTGAATTTTTTCAAACGCTTTTTCTGTCTGTTGAAATGATCATAATGTTTTCTTCATGATTCCATTAATGTGATGTATCATGTTTATTGATTTGCATATGTTGAATCATCTTGCACTCTTTAGGATGAATCCCACTTGGCCATGGTACATGATTTTTAAAATGTGATATTGAATTCAGTTTGCTCATATTTTGTTGAGGATTTTCACATCTGTGTTCATCAGAAATACCGGCTTGCAGTTTTCTTTGTTGTTATCGTTGTTTCCTTGTCTGATTTTGGTATCAGGGTAGTGCTGACCTCATAAAACAAGTTAGGAAGAATTCCTTCCTCTTCTAATTTTTAGAATAGTTTGAAAATAGTTTGCAAAGCACAGATCTTATGATGCTTTGATGGTTTTTAAGAACTAATACCTATGCAAATCATTTTTATCCTTTTTTATGTAACATTTAAAGATATTACCATAAAAGAATAAGAATATAATTTCATAAAAGTTGAAAATGTGCTCAATGTTTTAATATATTTTTAGTGGAGAGAAAGGACACAGCACAGAAGCTGCTTTATATTCTAATATGCTTCAGTCTTTGGTCGTATGTATTAGGAAGCAGAAAGATCCCTAGATTCCTTTATTCATTAAATCACGTGAAATTATTCAATCATTAAATGTTTCTTCTCTGAACTCCATAAAAGTGCCACAATTATATATATAATTATATTACTTGAATACATAATAGACATAAATACTTAATGATAACTTAACTATATGCCAGATACTGTACTTTACAGTTTGAGTTGGACATACATTCAATGCCTGACTACCCCACTATCTTATTTTTCATTTGGCAACCTTTTTCACATCTTTAAATCTTAGTGTTCTCATCTGCAAAATGAATGTAGTAATACTATCCACCTCACAAGGCTATGATGAGGACTTAATGAGATCATCCATTAATGCTTGACCTGATTTCTAACACAAAGTGCTAGTTTCTTTAATATTAACTAAAATACATGTATTCAAGTCTCAGCTCTGCTATAGAGTGGTGATGGGTAAGTTACTTTAGTACTCTAGGCCTCACTTTATGCATCTGTAAAGTGGAGATGGCAGTGGTACCTTTAGTGTTTTGTGAGTACTGTATTATCTCATGTATGTAAGATCTTTAGAATAATTTCTGGCACATCAGTGCTGAGTAAATATTGGTCATTAACTTTTAGCATTTCAGTTATTTCTGTGGTTTTTATCTCTCACTATGCATAGTATTTATATCTTCGGAATTTTATAAGAATATAAAAAATATATAGATGTGTATATATGGAGAATATGAAAACTTGTTTTTATATTCTTTCATTCACTTAAAGTTATGCTGGTTCATGGCAGTACCTGGGCTGTACAAAAGTTGGTCTTCATCATTTCTGCCTGTGGAATATACCACAGTTACTTGTTTTATTTTTTTAATATCAGACTTTTAGAGCTGTCTCTCAAAACACTGACATTTATTTATTTTTATTTTATTTTATTTTTGAGACAGAGCCTCACTCTGTCACACATGCTGGAGTGCAGTGGCATGATCTTGTCTCACTGCAACCTCTACCTCCCAGGTTCAAGTGAATCTCCCGCCTCAGTCTCCCTAGTAGCTGGGACTATAGGCATGTGCCACCACGCCCAGCTAATTTTTGTGTGTGTATTTTTAGTAGAGATGGGGTTTCACTATGTTAGCCAGGATGGTCTCGATTTCCTCACCTCATGATCTACCAGCTTTTGCCTCCCAAAGTGCTGGGATTACAGGCTTGAGCCACTGCGCCCAGCCAAAACACTGACATTTAAGTGGCAGAACACTTGGATTGATTTCTGAACCACTGAAGCCCAACTAGAAGGAAAAATTATGGGCACATTATTGTGTGTCTTTTCCACACTCCTTCCTTATGTCATAAACACCTCTCTTGCCTTTAGAAGCAGCTGTTTATCCTCAGAGAGTGTAGTGAAAACAAAGCAGCCATATGGAAAGACTGACTAATTTACCACAGAAAACAGGGAATATTTAAAACAACGAACCAAGCAACTCTTGATTTTATGTATGCATGTGCATGTACAAGACAATAGAAAGATATCTATGTGGTATAAACAGAAAAATGACAGTCCAACTAGATTCTTAGTTATTTCATATCCACAGTTAGGTGTGAGCTATTTGTCAAAATCAAGGATGAGAATTAGTGATTTAAAGTTTTAAATAAAATAACCCAACATGTACCATCTTCTAAGTATCATTAAAATGAAAAAATAATATTAATCTTTGCTTTCAGGGAATATGGAGCCATTGATGATGTAGATATTGATCTGCATATTGATGTTAGCTTTCTTGATGTAAGTATCAATTTTATGTAATATGAATGGTGCATTTAAAACACACTTATTTTATTTTGGGGGAAATTTAATTTTCAGTTGGCTTATACTATTAGTTATATATTGACTGTTAAGTTGCTTTGTGAAGAATTGCTGTGACTTGTGAAAGAAGCAGAGATTTTGTAAATATATGTATATATATTTGCCTTGGTTCTTCTAATATACTCTGAAATTTGTGGGCTTTTATAGTACTTCACTATATTTTAAGTTTCATTTTTAGTTCTCATACATAGAAGGTCAATATTTTCTTTTTGTCTGTGTGTGTTTGTAGAAAGTGATTTATTTAAAGAGAGAGAGAAACAGGAGAAGGAGAGAGAAAGAAACAGCTAACTCTCACACTGAGTGAGAGAATCCAGAAAGATGGAATCCAGGAGAGGAAAGCAGCTTCCACGAGAGTGTTAGGGAACAGAGAGAGATGCAGTTTAGGAGGAGAAGACAGGCTTCCACGAGAGAGTGTGGAAGGGGACTCCAGAGGGGAAATCCAGGAGAGAGAAAGATGGCTTCCACGAAGGGAGTGTTCATGGAAGGGGAAGAAGGCCAATATTTTCATACACAGTGGCTTTTCAGATAATTTATAGGCCTTCATGATATATGCATTTCTCAAACGCAGGTTTTAAAAGTTTGTCTTTTTTTCATTTTGAACTCTAAAAGATGATTAATTCATCTTTTAAATATATTTGTGCAGGAGGAGATTGCTGTGGCTTGGGAAGTAATTCGAACAGAACCTATAATTGTTCGACTACACTGTTCACTTACACAATATTTAAATGGCCCAGGTTAGTTTTATTTCCTTCTTTATTATTTTGGATATTAATTAGCTGTGCACTATGCCTTAAGCAAAATGCGTATTCATTTGTAAATTCTGAGCATAAGTGCTAAATATCTTGATAATGGTATTTAAAGAAACTGTGTTCTATGAAAGATGGTTTTGCCAATATAACTTACGGAAACAGAAACATAACATTTCGTTTTTTACATTTTCAGAAACTGACAAGTTTCTGAGACACAAACATTAAAAAAAAAAGACTACTTTGCATATAGTAGAAACTTGCATATATATATATAGTAAATATATATATATATATTTGGTTGTCCTTAGATTTAATTATTCTCTCTTTGGTTCTAGGATTCAATTTTAATTCAATGTATTTCTGTCTTTGAAAATGGAGATCATAATAATAAATTTTTTGCTGAATCTTTAAGGGGCAATGTTGCTATATTTCAATTGATAGCTGTTTACAAAACAGGACCGCTATTATTAGTCATGCCAAAATTTACTTCGTAAAAAGTTTTTTGCCTACCTACTACCACACACACACACACACACACACACACACACACACACTTGTATCTTCTTATATTGTTCCAGTTATCTACTTCAAATTTTAAAAGCTTAAAAAAACTTACCTCTCACTGTTCTTTGGGCAGTTCTTGCCTGGAATTTCCCATGATTTGCAGTGGCATGTGGGTGAGACTGGGGCCAAATCAAGGCTTCACTGGGTTGGATACACATGCTGCTGGACTTTCAAATGACTAGCAATTGATGGAGGTGTCATCTCGGCACTCAGTCGAGGCTTTTGGCTAGAGTGCCTGTCCGACACACAGCTTCTTTATGTGGCTTGGGCTTCCTGTACCATGGTACTGGGATGCAAATGCAAGTGTTGCTAGAGACAGGATGTAGAAGCTACTAGAAAAAGGCATAGTGAGACTTTCATTGTATTCTGTTAATCAAAGCAATTGAAGAGCTCACCCAGAATCAAGGGACAGGACCATAGACAGTACCTCGTGAAATCATGGCCATCTTTAATCTGCCACACATGTTACTGTGATGTCTGCACGGTTTTTTTTTTTAGGCATATCAGGGAATATACATGTACTGTTTGTTTTCACATAGGAAACATGCTTGTTCTTTCAAATTTATAAAATACAGGAATGCCTTTCATTTTTAAAGTTAGTCACTTGTTTTTCATCTTTACATAATACATTGTATTTAAATTAATCAACACATAATATAATTACATATTCTAACTGATTCAATGCTAGACAAGAAAAAAATCAATGTTTAAAATATTTTCTGATAATTTCAGATATATAAAAACGTAATGAAAATAATTACTCATAATTCTTGTACTGAGAAAGCTAAATGGCTTGGTGTTGTTTCTGTTTTCTATGTGCATATGATTTATTTTTATAAAGTTGACATTGAATTGTATAAATAGCTATGCACCTTAATGTTAAGTCATGAGACTGTCCTCAAGTCATTTAATAAGCTATAAGGGGTTGACTTGTGATATCTGAAGAATATTGCAGCTCATAGTTGCATGTGTTCTTGCTCTTTCCCCACGTATTCCGCTATATGGCTAACTTTTTTCTTATTTTAGTGATTTAAAATGTACTCATTTGATTTTATTTTAACGGTGGTTAAAAGAAAGGGAAACCTTTATGTCTGAACTTTATTTAGGGTTAAGAATGACATTGGGTTAGTTAATCTCTACTTACCCAAATCCCATCTGTGTGAGATGATACTGAAGTATGCTTTTATGTAATCTTACCGCTGATACTTATTTTTTTATATAATTTTGAGTGTACGGCTGAGATTTTCCTTCACAGTATCTCTCTAAAGATTTTTACATTTACATGGTTTAATCAATATTTTAACACTCATTTTAACCCCTGGTTAGATTATTTTAATATTCAGTACAACTCCTTTAGTGTCACAACTCATCTGCTCTTTCTTTCATCTGTATGGGTTGATTTATATGTTTAATAATTTGGAAATCAAGGAAACCTGAGGATTATGTTTTGTTTTTTCATACCTGAGAATGATGTTTTTGGGGATGAGACAACCTGGTCAAGTAAAATTAGTGAAGTCATGATAGTTCTCCCCCTACAAAAAAGCAAAAATGCCTTAGAAACTTCTCATTTGTGTCTGAAGTATTTTAACTTTTTTTCATTTGTAAGAAATCTGTTTTAATTTGTTTGTGTTTTGTTGTGTACTTTGGGACTGTTTTTTCTTCTCCGTGATACTATTTTTTCTATGTTTATTTTTGCTTGGTCTAGTTGAGCCTTAATTCACCTCAAGTAAATTTTATGTAATTATTTATTGTTCTTTTTTACCTGCTAATTACAATATTTAGATTGGATCTAACTCCTTTGTCCTCCATGTTTTTTATTTCTCTAATTCTTTCATCCTTCGTATCTGAAAACTTTATGTTTTTTCCAATCTGTCTTCTGCTGCCTGAGTGAATTGTTTTAATGATTTCATCTTAAATTGGATGTTCCCATTGTATTTTTAATTTGGCCACATTCTTTACTGATTCCATATTATTCCCTCTTTATCATCAGTTGCTTTCATTTTATTAGTTTAGTATTGTTCTCAATTTTGTTGTTAATATCAATCAGTAATTGTCAAAGAATTATCATTTTATTTCTATAGATAGAGTTTTGTTTTCCTCAATATTATATACAAGCAGTAGCTGGAATGTTCTTCTTTCGGAAATTAGTGTGATATGTGAACAATTTCTTCCCTTTAGAAGAGGAAAGAAAGATAATTCCACACTGACCCTGCTTTAGAGTCAGATCTACCAGCTGGTGGGAAGGGCTGTGAGCACTGCTGGTCCCCACCCTGTTCCCCTGGGTCCCCATCCCCACTTCTGCACCCTTGTAATGTCTGACAAATATCTCAGCCCATAGTTGCATGTGTGCTTGCTCTTTCCCCACGTATTCCACTATATGGCTAACCCTTTTCTTATTTTAGTGATTTGAAATGTACTCATTTGATTTTATTTTAATGGTGGTTAAAAGAAAGGGAAACCCTTATGTCTGAACTTTATCTAGGGTTAGGAATGACATTGGGTTGGTTAATCTCTACCCAAATCCCATCTGTGTGAGATGATACTGAAGCATGCTTTTATGTAATCCTACCGCTGATACTTATTTTTTGATATAATTTTGAATGTAAGGCAGAGATTTTCCTTCACAATATCTCTTTAAAGACAGCTCACACTTGAGATCCTCTGTAGCTTGTCCTTAGACAAAGAAGCTTTTTCATTCCTGGGGAGAGCAGGTAAGCACTTGGCAGTTTTTTACCTTCCCTTCACTCTTCAGGTGTGACTAGTATGGAGGGTACAGTGGCCTAGCTACTGCATCTCAAGTCTGGACAAATTTTAAGTTGTAATTCATGCTCCAGTTTTACCCACAAGATGGGGTGGAAACTACAACTTTCCCTGGATTTGTAGGCTTGCTTGGCTTTTTCTCTTTTCCTATCCTCCCTCCTCTCATTTGCTCTTACTGCTTCCTCCTGAGCACAATTCCGAATACATCATTTGCCCCTTGTCTTCACTCAAGGTCTGCTTCTGAGGGAACCTGAACTAAGGATAGTGGGTCTGGGGTCAAGAAGGTAGCATCTGCTGAGGGAGGAAGCCCCGCTAGACCAGTCCCGGAGTGTACTCTCTGCCTGAGGGTTCATTTGCTCCTGATTTTGAGAAGCATCAGTGGTGGTTGGCTTTTCTTATAGCATCTGTCTCCTTCATAGAATGGAGAGTTTTGCATCCATCCTGTAGGGCCCCTTAAGATTAGTTCCACCTGCTCTGTTTATGCAAAACTTGGTGGGCCTTTCTAACATGGGGATGGCATTACTCCAAGCTTCTGGTCTTTTCACCGGTTTTGTCCTTTTTCTATTAGACACTGGTTATGATTGTGTTTGTGCAAAAGTATTCACTCACATCACCATCTTACTAGTAAACTCCCCAAGAGATTTTTTTTTTTCTTATTGAAACTTTGAGGAAAATATGATTGAAAATGTGCAGTAATGTATAATATGTGAATAGAACTGGAGACAGTGTTACTAAAAAGGAACAATTTAACTTATTATTCCAGGAGAATAATTAGGTTTTATCCTAGTTTATGATTAGGATTATTGCTAGCAAATAAAAAAGAGAGAAAATATTTATGAAGAGTGTTTGCGCTATGTCCATAATGCCTCTGACTGTCACGGAATACCATGATTTCTGTTTCCATCTCTAAAGAAGTTATCGCCATATTAAAGGTTAAGCAGATGAGCCTCCCAGTCTCAGTATCCCATTTCAGGTGTGTTGCCTGGGACCACTCCCAATATCTGATACTATCTCAGTTAGAATCCAATCGGAAAGCAGAAACCACTCTAGTATCTCAGGTTAAAAAAAAATAGTTAAACCAGTGGTTAAACAGTTGGTAAGAAATCAGGATGGTGAAGCTCATCAGAGAGTAGGAGGTGGAGACCACTAGGGAAGAGGACAGCAAGAGATCACTACAGTCCCTGGGGCTGCAACGACACTGGGAAAGGGATGGTATGCGGCAGAATCCAAACATCAGGGATGTCTCACAGGTTCTAGAGCCATGTCCAGAGTTGCTGTGTAGGAGTTAGGGCCACAGAAATAGGACATGTCTGGCAAAGAGCCACGACCATGGAAAGGATATGGCAACTGCTAAAAAATGCCCACACGAGACAGAGAGGAGAGGATAAAGAGAGAGGAGGGAATAGGAGGGAGAAGAGAGAAGAGGGAAGGCGGGGGGAAGGGAAACAGGGGAGATGGGAGGAGAAGAGAAGTGAAATAATACCTTGATTCCATTCTCTTCCTCAAGTCCAACCAGAGCTCCATTAGTCAAACCTAATCAGAAGGTAGTTGGCAAGGGACCTGTGGAAATACAGCCTAAAGGTGGAAGAATGAGGGATGGGTTTGAGAGCAAACAAAACGCAATTGCCTATATGTATATCCTCGTCAAATGCATAGTGCTGTCAGACATTTTTAAATTTACATAAATACGACCGTGCTATAGATTTTATTCTCTTAACCACTTCTGCTCCTCAGATGGAAATTGGCCCTGTTGCTCTAGGTACACTACTATAATATATACTGTAGTGGAGATCCACTACAGTTTACCTATTTGTTTCCTTAGCGATGGCCACCTACATTGTCTTCAGATCCCTGATGCCATAATCAATGCTGCAAAGAATGTCCTTAAAGAGCTTATTTTATGGACTTTATGTGAATTCATGAAGAGTGGAATTTGTATGGGTTGGTCTAATCTGAGCTGAGAGCACTTACTCATCATCGTTTCAATTACATAGCTCTACTTACTTATTGGAATTTCTCCAAATATCTGTTAACCATTTAGAATTTTTCTTCTCTATGTTGCTTTGTCAAACCTTTAACTATTTTTCTAATGTGTTTCCTGTCTTTGGATTTTTTTATTGTTTATCTTACAAATACCTTTAGTATGTTAGCCCTTGATAGCTAGTGAGTTCAATTAATGCAAAAGTCTTTCACAGTGATATTTATGAAAAGTTGATATTTGATGATATTTTTTGTGAAAAATATTTTTGAAATAACAAAATTCAGTGATTTAAAAAAATTTAAAAAGTGTTTGCAATGTGTCTTTGGAAGGTATCAGCATTTATAGTAAAATGAACTTGCAAAAAATGTATGACTAATTCAAGATTTCGACTGACCTATTTAACAGCTCCTTTTGAAAGGAATTTATTCCTAAATTTTGGAAATGTATAAATAACAGTTATTTAAACATCAATATTTGGCTATGGCTAATCTGACAGTATATCTGTGAGTGAACAGGAATGATACAAATTGAAGAAATACACCTCCTTATCCACTTTGAAACTAAAGATAAGGATTATTTGTATTTTATATGGGGAAATTTTAAATAAATATGTGATATAGTTTATCATTCTTATGATAATATATTTTTGGAATTACTGATAAAGAGATGCAGTTTTTCATCTCAAGGACAAAGCTGTTTTTAATTGAAAATGATAAACAACTAACATTATTTTAAAATGATTTCCATACATATCATCTCATTATTGGTACCTCTATGCTTGCATGATCAGTGCATTAGAATAATTTCCACTTATCTTGGGCAGCCCTCACTTCCCCACTGGAGTTAAAGGAGAGAGAAGAAAGCATTGAATAACTTTGACTTTTTTAAAAAACATGGAAATATATCACTAGTACATTCTGTCAAGTTCTTACTTTTCTTATAAAAGAACATTTATTTGTAGTTTCTAGTTTTAAGTATCAGTACAATTCTGGGTTTTTTGTTGTTGGTGGTGGTTGTGTGCTTGTTTTGCATAGGTCACTAATTTTAGCTTTGTTTTTTCCTGAGTACTTATTTGCATAATTAGACTTTTGTAATTCATTTTATTTTCTAACGAATTATTATCAAGAAACTATTACTTTTTAAAAATATTGTTAAAAACAAATTTAAAATGTTTTTAAATTTACAGAAAAATTGCAGTTAGTACAGAGTTCCCATACACTTCAACCCCTGTTTCTCTGGTTATTAACATCTTTCATTAATACATTGAATATAATTAATTACATTTATTTTAATGGTAATATATGTTTTAGAACTTGAATTTTGGGATATTTTGTGAATTCCAAATTATGAATTTTGTAAATTTTGGAATTTTATGGACCCTTAGTATACTCCAAAATTATAGCTCATTTAGATTTTATGCTGTTGAGTCAATGTTTGAAATGTATATTTTTCTAGAAAATTTGTCATTTTGATAAATGTTAACACTTATTTTCTAGTCATGCATAGTATGATTAAGTTTTGATCTTTGTATTATTAATTTATAAGAATAATTTGTATATTTTTGATAAACATTTGTGTCTAGTATTATATGACCCTTCTTTCTCTCTTTCTGTGTATATATCATACACAGTTTTCTCCGGTGCATTTTGGAGAGTTCTACGATTTTTTAGCTGGGTCTCTTTTGTTTCTCTGCCCTCATCTTCCCACTTTTTTTGACTGTCTCTGAAGACAGTGTATCTTCTTAAATCTTCTTAGAGTAAATACAGTGCTTTCTCATTTAATTCCACTGAAGTTTTCCAAATGTTAGAATTTTTTGTATTCACTTTTGAATTTTGATAGCCATGGGTTTGGGATAATTGGGATTGGATTGATGCCTACTCTATACCTTACTCTCTGTACAGGGATTAGGGAGTTTTTCGGAAAGGAACTAACTTTTTGGTGATACAAACAGCAAGTTCCCTTGATTGATGGAGCGTTTGTGTCCCAGAGTAGTAGCCAACAGAGGGAGTGAGGCAATTGGGGGATACCATTTGGCTTACAATATAGAGCACCTGTGATCTGAGAAGGTCCTATGAGCAACACTATCTTTGCTCTAATTATCTGCTCCCCCACCTGTTGCTGTGAATGGCACTAAGCTCCTATATGTCATCTTTTCATCTGCATACTGGTTTCTGTTCCCTTTCACCTAATTAAGACACCATCCCAGCAATTCAGTTCTCCCCTCCTTCCTGTACTATTCATTTCTCTTTTTTTCCTGGAAGATTCACATCAGCAAATATTTCTCTTATCTTAAAAACAAACAAACAAACAAAAACTGTAAACAAAACCTTCTTTACCTAAAATGCCTCTTCAGTTGGGACCCTAATACTCTGCTTCTTTTGACTGTTAAATTTCTTGATAAGAGTTGTCTCTATCAGCTTCCTTCATTTTCTTTTTTCTTTTCTCTCTTTGAATCCACTCGTCAGGTTTTTGTCTCATCATTTTTCAAATTGCCATTGTCAGTGTCATCAGTAACTTCATTCTTGTCAAATGACTCATACCCTATTTTGATTTCTCATCTTAATTGACTTAGCAGTATTTCATAACAATTGTTTACCTCCTCCTTGAAAATCCTTTTTTTTTCTTTTTTTTTTTTTTTTAGATAGGGTCTGCTCTGTTGTCCAGGATGGAGTGCAGTGGCATGATCACAGCTCACTGGAGTCTCACCCTCCCAGGCTCAGGTGATCCTCCCACCTCAGCCTCCTAAGTAGCTGGGACTCCAGGCATATGCCACCATGCCTGGCTATTTTTTTTTTAAATAGAGGTAGAGTCTCCCTATGTTTCCTAGACTGGTCTTGAACTCCTGGGCTCAAGCAGTCCACCTGCCTGAACCTTGGGGTTACAGGCATGAGCCACTGTGCCCAGCCTGAAAAACTTCTTTGAATTTGTGTCCAGATAGCAGCACTCTGAAATCTTCCATCCTCTTGGCCATTCCTCCCCAACCTTCTTTGCTGAACTGGGCTCAGGGCCTAATCCTCAGCCTTTCTCTCTTCTCCACCTACACTCATACTGAGTGGTTTCTCATCCAGCCTCATGCCTTTAAATAAATATATATATATATGTGTGTGTGTGTGTATATATATATATATATATATATATATATATATATATATATATATNTATATATATATATATATATATATATATATATATATATATATATATTCTTACTCTTCCAAATTTGTATCTTTAGTGCATTCCTCTCACCTTAACGCCTAAATGGTGTGCTTCTCCAATTGCCTTCTTAACATTTCCATTTTAGTATCAAATAAGCGTCTCAAATTTAAAATATTTGGTCAAATAACTAGTCTTCTCTGCCTCTCCAAACCTGTTCCTCCTGCAGTCTTTCACATTATAGGAACTGGTAAATTTCATTGGTCTAGTTGCTTAGGCCATAATTATTGGATTCATCCTTAACTCCTCTTTTTTTCACACTTCAAATCCAGTCCACCAGCAAAATCTGTCCACTGTCCTGGAAGTGTGAACCCAAAATGTTCATCACCTCCATGGACCCAAGTGCTGTATATCTTGCCTCACTTATTGCAATAAGTTCCTGACTGATTCTCCTGTTTTTCCCTTTGGTCTTTGACCAGTCGATCCTGCACAGCCCCACCTGCTCTTTCCCTGCTCTCATCCCCTGACAGGAGACCTTGTTCAGTCCTCTCCCCACACTCCTCTCCAGCTGTTTCTAGAATATTTCAGCCCATTTTCTCCTCAGGGACTTTGTCCTTGTTGTTTGGTCTGGCTGGAACATTTTCTTCCTGTTTGTTCTTATCTAACGTTTAAACCTAAGCCCACACAGCCTGCAGCCCATATATCTTTCCCCAGCTTTATTTTTCCCCGGAGCCTTTATTGCCATCTAACACTGTATCTGTTTTTCTACCTGTTTTTCATCTTCCTTCTCCCACTGGATTTCAGACTTCGTGGGTGCAGGAATATTCGTGTATGTGTGGGAAATGACTGGCGTGATAAGTGTGCAAGAAATACTCTTTAAACCAGTGATTAATGAAAAATGAGCATCTTTTTTGAGAGAAGTTATTTATTTATGTATACATATATGTATTTTTATATATTTAGTTGCCGATTTAAATATATATATATATACACACACACCTGGTAAAAGTATAAACCACGTGAAAAGTAAATCTGCTATGCCTTGCTCTCATCTCTCATTGTTTTATTCTAAAAATGATATATGTAGATGCAAACATGTTGTCTTTCTTCCACTTAAGAAATAGTGCACTAACTATCCTACATGTGGCCAGTTCAGCTGTTTCTTACTTTGGAGGTCATTCTTACTTACATATAAGTATATTATACTTTAATATATAAGGACCAGTAATGATCTCCTATGTGCATATAGTATAAATAGCATTGTTTAGGTCTGCATGTACCGTTTTTTAAGTGTGTATATGTATACGTACATATAGGATGCAGTTTCAGTCTTCTTCTGGCTGATGGTTGAGTTTCAGTTTCAAGTCAATATGTGACTGTGCTCTTTTTTTTCTTTCCAGTGCCCACTGTTGATGTGTTTCAGATTTCCACAAAAGAGCGATTTGGATTGGGACATCAGCTGAAAAAGTAAGTTTGCCAAAGTGTAAAAAAATGAATTTCTGTTAAAGAGAACTGAGTTCTCATTTTGTTCCTTTAAGAAAACAACAACAAAAGACCTTTCTCTTCAATAAGAGCTTTTTGAAGCAAGTCCCTCAAGAGAGGAAGTCATCCTGATGCTAAATTTATCAGCAGGGCTCACTTTTCCACCAGGGCCAGGGTCCTTCTATTGCCATCCCAGAGCCACTCTCTTTCTTCAGTACCCTGTACTCTGTCTGAGGAGGCTGACCTGTGTGGACACAGGCTCTGTGTCTGTGAGTCCCTAATGTGATCAGTGGAAGGAGGAAGGAGAGGAAGATGGAAGTACTTACTGCCCTGGTTTCCTGCCTAGGAGGTCGTCCCAAGCTGACTAGTCCTTCCACTGAAGCCTGCTGCTCTTCTGTAGGCTGCAGCATTTACATGACTTTCTCTCTTACTGGGCTCTATTGATGGCTCCCACTGCTCATTCCTTGGGGCCCAGAGGTGGTATCAGTTTAGCAGCCACTGGTTCTGGGCTACTGCACTATATCCCTATTTCCCATAATTACCCCTTTGAAACATTCTTATAAATAAACTATTTCGTGTTTGAAACTTGATTTTGTTTTCTTATCTTTTAAGTCTATTTTATATAAAGACCTGTTTTTTAAAAACAGAAAAAGAAAACACTGATAGAGCCAGGATACAATGGTACCAGCAAAAGAAAAAAAGCATCTTAGAAGAAGAAGATAGAGAACACTGATAAATTACAGACACAAGAATTGACTCTCAACTTTTTCTAAAATCAAATGATCCCTGATGTAATCTAAGGCACAGACTTTTGGGGCTCATTGGCCTGTGTATCGGTATGGATCAAGAGGGCTGGTTGTGGTTTTCCCTGAAGAAAATAATGCTGCCATCCACGTGGTCTCCTTTGGCAGCTTTCCACACAGAGGAATTAGAGCTTTCTCTTTAGACCTAGAGTCTAGTTGGGACTTGATTTCAGAAGATATGAAGCCACCCTATTTGAACTGACTTTTAAAATGTAGGCACGTACCTCACTTTGCCATGATCAGATTATAAACAATAAATTCTTTACTTAATGTCAGCTTTAAGAATTTGTGTTTATGGAGAATTCCCAGAGGATTATATATTCCTCCAAATCTGTAAATTTAACTTAAACGTACGTTTGCCAAAAAAGACCGTTAGATCACTGTATACTTAAAGCACGGTTTAGGCCTTTCATAATGATGCAGCCTACATGATCACTTTCATTTTAATGAATTTTAATTTGACATCATCATATATTGGCTTTTACTGAGCAATATTTTAAGAGAAAACATATTGAAACTATATTTGATATATGAAATAGAGAACTTACTGAGGTCATTTTGCCTGATGTAGGAAGCCACATATATTATATTTAGGATTGTATGTATCACAGGGCTCTAGAGTTTTCTCAAGTTTTTATGACTCAAATTGAGGCAGCACTACTCAAATGTGAGTTGTGTACTTACCACATTTGAAAATAAAAAACATTCTTATAAATTCCCAGTGTTGAATTCAAAGATGTGCAAATATAAAATTAGATAATAAACCCCGAATGTTTGGAATTCTGCATTTCTAAAACTAAATTCCATTTACAATGTGTGTTTAGCATAATATATTGTGCAGTGTTCTCATTTATAAGGACTAACAGGATAAATTTTCTCAGCTTTCCATTCTAGGATTAGGCATGCTTTCCCAGAGCACTTGGTTGTGCTTTTTGACTGGATTTTGTTTCCTGCATTGTGCCTGTATTCTACATGTCTTGGAGATGAGCTGGAGCCTGCCTCCATGATGAGCATGGATGGCATTATCCAAGTTGGGTACCATTTCACCTTGACACATTCTTTTTTATTCTATGATTTTTTTTTCTCACCCAATTTCCTCCCTTGTTTTTATACTCTTCTACTTTGTATACTTCTGCAAGCCACTTATGAACTTTTTTTTAAGTGGGGTAGAGCTGATCAAAATAAGATAAGAATTACAAAAGCACGCAAGTCTAGGAATAAATAACTTTCTACCCTTCATGGCTTCTGAGTACATTATATGGGCTCAACAAAAGAAATTGTCTATATAATACCAACTCTGAGAAATTAAAGAAAGCTAGGAGGCTTTTTCACTGTTTAAGTACCTAGGAGCATATATAACATATTTTATTAATATCTCCAAGTGATTAATGTTTTTAAACAGTTACTTGCTTTTAAGGATAAATATTAGCTATGAGGAAAGTTTGTTAATGTGTATTAGAATTTTTTTTATGATCCTTGAGACATTTTGGCCTGATATGTTTGTTTCCCTAATTATAAATAATTAGATTTGGTTATGATCCTTAAGGTCACTGCCAGTTTAAAATCCCATAATTTTAACAATCTAATTTCATCCTCACAATAATTTTTTTTTTAAAAACCCACTAAATATAAAGAGGTTATTTTCTTGTAAACATACAGCAAGTTAGGAAGGCAAGTTTAGAATCTAGGCCCGTTGTTTTGTTTTTAGTTAGTAAGAGACACTCTTATTTACTGAATAACTTTTCCACCGAAAAATTTTTTTCTGGTGCGTTTTGAACAGTAGAATAATCAAATTAACAATAGCAAAAGCCAATGCTTATGTAGTAACTATCATATGTCGTACACTATTTTAAATGCTTAACATATAATAAGACATTTAATCTTTACAACAACTCTATGAAACAGGTCTTGTTACTATCACATTTCCTAGGTGATGAAACTGAAGCCCAGAGAGGTTGAGCAGCTTACTTACAGTCACACAGTGAGAAGGTGATAGAGCCAGAATTTGACCCCAAACCAGTACTTATGAGCTGTAAACTAATCTGCATCTCATATAATCCTAGATATTCCTTTACTTGAGATAAGACATGGAATATATGTTTGAAGTTGAATGAATATTGAGAGATTGTGAAGTCAAAATAGCCTAAAAGAAGAAATACATAACGTATTTTCTCATGGCTGACCTGACACAGATATGGCGGTCGGTCTTGCATAGGGAACTGTATCATTCAAAGCTTCAGCATATCACAGACAATGTAAATAATCTTTGACTTTGTATGACTTTATGTTGAATCTGCACTGATCAAACCTTAGTTGTTTCTAAGGAGGGAAGACATTGCAAATCTTCAGTTTTCCCTTAAATATATGTACAACATAAAATTAGGTATAAATTCTTCATATGTATAGTTCCACATTTATAAAACCAAATTCAGTTTCCAACTTAAGTGCAAATCAAAATAAAATACTTGAAAATCACATTAATACCATTAATTTGGTTTATGATGTTGTTTTGCTAAAGCTGTTATACCACCACAATTTGAATATAATACTGGCTGCTCTAGTACATAGTTGTTTTGAAATCAACATGTAAAAAATTATGATGTCATCCCTATGTACTTGCTTTTTTCTACTACACTGGAACCTTTGTTAACATAGTTGGTTGTGACATCATCTGCTCTTGACCTGATGCAAATGTATACTTCACCTTGAATTTTTTTTCTTTTTTTCCCCCTACCATCAGCCAATCACTGGCAATGGTAGTAGCTTCTTTTGGTCCCAGTGCAATAGTAAACACAAACTCAAATGTAAACACTGAAGTCCCTTCATGGTTCTCTATTATAAGGAGGTGGTTGTTATATCAAATGTGCTCATGTGTACCCTCCAGGTTACTTCTGAAATGAAATGCAACATTGAATGTCAATGTTAAGAAAACACTTAACTTCTTTTGCATCCAAGAACAACTAGAAACCTGGGTATCCAAGTTTAAGAATTACCGATTTTAGATGTGAATTCACATCTACGTTAGGATCACCTTAGGATCCTAATGTAACATAAAAGTGGGAAAATTTTTACATTTTGGTCATATTTCATTTTGACCTGTTTCTTTTTCTGTTCCACTTAGCTTATCAAGATTAGGCAAGCATTTGCTGACTGTCTTCGAGAATGGTGCACAGGAGTAGCAATTTTTTTATGGGAAAAAAAATCTAACTCTGCTTGATACAAAGAGATGTGTCAATGGAGATTTCCAATTAGGCACAGGGAGAAATGATGATCTTATTATTACATTAAAAACCTGCTGAAATTTTGGGTAAACAAAATTCAAACATGAATAAATAAAATGTTTCTTGTGCTGATTGAGAGAATTTACTGTGAATTTGGAATCATGGCATCCCTTACTGCAGTTTGCTCCCTTTTTCTTACCACTTCCACTGCTAAAAGGACTCCAGAATAATTCTGTATGTAACTGTTTCTTCTCTTGAACTTATCAAAACTAGCAGAAGAAAGCCTAAGTAATATACTTTCTGGTGATCAGAGTTAGTTTGTTAAGACCTGAAGGATCTTGAGAACTTAGTAACTGACTCATGCTAACAGTCACTTTTGTCTTTTTTGAATAACGTGTAATACATATCAAAACCTATATTTGAAAAGATACTTACTGTTGCTCTGTCACTTGTGCCTATGCTAACTTGGGCAGATTTCATTACTTGTGAAATGTGTGGAATAACAGTTACTTGCTGGGGATACACTGAGAATCAAAGGGAAAAATGTATATATAACATTTCTGTTTTACTCCGTGACATATTGTAAGTGGTAAACAAATATTGGCATCATTTTCCTGATCCCAAAGCAATGTATTAGAAATAACTGATAAAAGCATGAAAAACAGGCTATCCTGAAGTTATTTTTGAAGGAAAAAATGTTTAATTTATTGCATGCTTGATGTTTAATTGTAAAATTTTGTGTCTACTGAAGTATTAGTGTTGAGGGCCACTGTCATGTGGAAAATGGAGAAACAGAGAAACCATCCAAACCTGGGACCTCTTTCAGAAAAGAACACTGTGTCCAAGTCCACAGTTGACATTCCAGAATTCTTTACCGTAAAACACTGAGGGAGTGATTTTGACATAGAAAATATTGAGATTAGGAGTTACCAACCTTCTGCCTTATGATATTAACTAAAATTTAAGGATACCCAGTTTTTTAAATATAGTATATTTAAAGGTGAATGGCTGTGTTGAAGATAAAATTTGCTGACCACATATTTCTACATAGAGCCAGTTCTGTGTGTTTTCTTTTTATATATTATTTTATAGTTGTATTTTGCTTTTCTTTTCATGAAGAAGATATAGAAGCAAGTCAAGTAAAAGGAAAATAGCTTTACTTCTATCTTAATAAATAGCATTATAATTAGTAACAATTAATTTCTTAAAAATTGAATTTCTAGCACCAAAAATAATTTAAATTTTTTTTTTTTTTTTTTGGCCACTTCAGCTCAAGTTGTTGATCCTAAAAGCAGTCTTTATAATTCTCTTTATATCTTCATTCTTCTACCATTTGAATTATCATATCCTGGTAATATTATAATTTAATAATTTAAATAAATTGTAATCATTATCACTTACTGTGATATAACTAGTCACAGTAAAGTTCTGGTAATTTCCTATGTGTATGTGATGCTGCCCTACATGTGAAAAATTTAGTATTATTCTAAATTAGCATCTTACTGATTTCTGTGTGTTTATTTTTATTTGATAAATGCATTTTCTACATAATAAATATAGTAACATTAGTTGAAATTGCCTTGGAATGGTGATAACAGAATTACCTTTGGATTGACAGAATCATGCAGACGTTTGTTACACAGCAGTGGAAACAGAGCAAAGAAAAATCCAATTGCCTGCACAATAAAAAGTTGTCAGAGAAGAAAGTGAAGTCTCCCCTGCATTTATTTTCTACTTTGCGCAGGTTGGTAACAGGCAACTTCATCATTATCTTACTAAATGCTGAGTGTGTGATATAGTTCGTGCTTACAGCATTCCTTCTATAGTAGCTTTCTTTATAACTTTGAAGAAAAGACTGAGTTAGATGCATTCCATCAAAAACATATTCATTTGTATGTCTTGAGTTTTTATTAATATTTATTTAACATTGGTTAAATTTTCTAAAATTAAATTCTTTGCTTTCTAATTACCTAGAGTTTTTCCTACCAAAATTAGTTTCATTACAGGGCTGTGGGATAGATAGGAGGGAAAAACATCTTAGAATCTTTCTTTTGCTTTTCAGGAAAAATGGGATTCAAGTCCCGTAATCATTCTGCACATACCTTTGGTTTCACTTTTGACTGAGTAGGCCATATTAGTATGAGGTGGTAGAACATTTATAGCACAGTCAGGTTGACTTGGAGCATGACAAGCATTCTTCGTGGTCTGCTATACCTGTGATTTGCCCTGTATTAATTCTTGTTCAATTTTGAAGGTCGCCAAGTTATCCTCCCCCTGGTTGTGGTAAAAGCAAATCCAAACTGAAATCTGAGCAGGATGGAATCTCCAAAACGCATAAGCTGCTGCGGAGGACTTGTTCCAGCACAGTGAAGACGGATGATGTGTGCGCCACAAAGTCACACAGGACCTTTGGCCGCTCCCTGTCCAGCGATCCCAGGGCTGAGCAGGCTATGACAATTAAATCGCACAAACTTTTGAACCGTCCCTGCCCTGCAGCTGTTAAGTCAGAGGAATGCCTCACTCTAAAGTCGCATAAACTATTGACTCGATCTTGTTCTGGAGATCCACGATGTGAGCACAACACAAACTTGAAGCCCCACAAACTGTTAAGCAGGTCTTACTCCAGTAATCTCAGAATGGAAGAATTGTATGGACTGAAAAATCACAAATTGCTCAGCAAGTCCTACTCCAGTGCCCCCAAGTCATCCAAAATGGAGCTTTTCAAGGAACCTAATGCAGAGGGCAGGAGGCTCTCTCTTACCTCAGGGCTTATTGGTATCCTAACACCATCTTCATCTTCATCTTCTCAGCCTGCTGTGCGTAAATATTTTCATCTTGAGTTCTTAAATGTTAGCTAAGGTGCAGTAGAATTTTTTTTTTTTTTCTTATAAGATCTGGTGGAGAAATGAAGCAAAACTTTGTTTTAATTTACCTTTTTTTTTTTCCTTTTTGGAAATTGTTTTACCTACCACATATTTGCAACTGGCATTGAAATGTCAGTTTTGATTCTGAAAAAAAAATAAATGTAGCTACTGATTTGAGGTCCAGCCCAAATTCTCATCATGGCAGCAAATGCTACTAAAAACAGAAGGAAGTGCATTGAATTCACAAAGTCTTTACTTATTAAACAAACATGTAATTTTAGTGTTCTATTAAGTAGGCGTATCTAATCGCTGGTCTTCTCACATGAGTAGTGGAGAACCACATTTTTTCTTGTGGATAAATTAAGAGCAACTTCCTTTCAATTATATGTAAGAGAACTTTGCTCATGCATGTGGCTACCTGTGGAGAGAGGCAGCATTTACCACTTTATCCCAGAGCCTCACTGAAAGTTGTTCTTGGTGTCCATTCTATACTGAAGTCACTTTATGCTGGAGCTGTTTTTGGGGAACGTGGGATCAGGAGATGACTTTAATAATTTTAGTCCTTATGATGGTATTTATCAAGAATAACTTATGCAAAATTTATCACTAGCATGATTGGCATGATAGCCAATTTTCATGCTAGTGGTAAATGCATAGACCTATCTTATGTATATTATTAATATATTCAAAATAATTGATGAAAAGTTTTGTTGCCTTTTGCTAAATATATATGTGTGTTTGTTGGGGTATGTGTTTAGCTCTAACCATTAATGTGTATTCACTCAGCAAGAGATGAAATTGCAAAAAATAAGATACTATTTTAGGAAAGTAATGTTATTCTTATATAGGTTTATTTCTAAATTTAAATTGTAAACTACACTGTCTATTGATTTTATGAAAATTTGAGTATGTTGTCAATTTCACATGAGCATCCTAGAAGCCCATTCCTACTCAAAGATAAGTTTTAAGGACATAGAGAAAATAATGTAGAACAATTACATAGTGGAATGTTTCCCATGTTAATTTCATCCAAGAAAGATCATTTCAGATATCCTGTGAAAGAAAATGCCTTAATGACCTCTTATATGGCTAAGCATAATACGTAGTTTTCTATTATGACACTTTCAGTAGCTATCTAATATTTCTTTGGAGGAATAATTGTATCTGATTGTAAAATAAGATTGAAGTTCCCTAATAAAGAGAGATGAGCATTTGCTGATTAGTAACAGAGGAAATGAGGTTTTTTTTTTTTTGATCATGTAAAGGTGCCAGTCATTTTTGCTAGAAGATCAGCAACTAAGAATGCTATTCATTTACTGTAGGCAAAAATTGCATTGGTAAAGGTAGAAAAGGGTATTTATAATAGAGTGAATAAAAACATTTTTAAATCTTGATGTCATCACCAATGACTCAATTCATATTTCATGTGATCTTAGATCACTTTTGTATTCACTATTGCAAAGAGTAAAAGACTGTGATTTATACATCTTTTAATTAAAAAAATTGCGTTTTTTTTTACTTTGCTTTTTACAGCCAAATGGTGCAAAATGCATTCCAATACGAGACCGCGGCTTCCTGGTGCAGGTATGAGCCAAAACTCTATCCATTGTAGAAATATTTTGGTTCTTACTGGGTTTTTAAATCATGTATGAGCTTGACTTATTTTTCCTTACTGTTTTATTCAGACAATTGAGTTTGCTGAACAGCGGATCCCTGTATTGAATGAATACTGTGTGGTTTGTGATGAGCCACATGTGTTTCAAAATGGCCCTATGCTTAGGGTAAGTTCTTATTGATAGAATGTTAGTGTTGGTTTAGAATATGGAAATATAGAAAAGGTTTGAAATACAAAAATCAGTAAATATATGCAGTTTAAAGCAAATACTCTTTATTGAGCAGATTATTTACATGTAATTTTGACAAAATGAATTAGTATTCTAGTCTGTGAAAGAGCAGTTAGTTTGATATTAGGAAAACGTTTCTTACTATATTTTTTACATATGTTTCTCTAACAGCTGTTTATCCATCTATACCCGTATAACATTAAGCATCTTGAATTGTGGAATTTAGAAGAACTAGTGTTTACAAGGATGCTTAGGCGGTGTTCCTTCAAAACTCCACAATTTAAGATGCTTAATACAGAAAGGAGAGTCTAGGCCCTCTGCCAGTTAAGAGAGGTACATAGTAGTAGAGAGAGGATCAGAATCAAGATTTCCAAAAATGCTAACATCCTGACACATTTGGGACATTATCAAGGGAGTGTGAAAATAAGATTCAGTTTATACATGCATTTTGGGGAGAACTATTCAATTTTAAAATGATTTTTTTGCAATTTTTTATTGTTAAAATTTAACATATAAGTCACTACATAAAATATACAATTCAGTGGTTTTTCATATATTCACAATATTATATAACCATTACCGCTATTTAATTCCAGATAGTGGAATTTTCATTACCACAAAAAGAAATATCCTAACTTTTAGGAGTCACTCCCAATGTGTGCCTCCTATCATTTCCCGGCAATTAAGAATCTGTTTTCTGTGTCTATGGATTTGCCCATACTGGATATTTTACATGAATGAAATTGTACAATATGTGATCTTTTGTTTCTGACTTCTTTCACTTATTATAATGTTTTCAAGGCTCATCCATGTAGCATGTGTCAGTACTTTTATTTCTTTTTATGGCAGAATAATACATATTTTATAGATATACTGCATTTGTTTATCCATTCATTAGTTAATGGAATTGCTAGAACAAATGTTAACTCTGTTTAACTCTTTGAGGAACAGCCAAACCTGTTTCAACAGTGGCTGCAGAATTTTACATTTCCACTGGCAGCGTATGACAGTTCCAGTCCCTATACATCTCCCCCAAGTATCATTCTCCATTTATTAATATTGTTTATAGCCATGCTAGTATGTGTGAAGTCGTTTCTCATTGTGGTTTTCTTGTGCACTTCCCTAATGACTAACTAAATGATGCTAAAATATTTTGATTTTCTGCTAAAAGGATTTTGAGCATCTTTTCATGTGCTTATTGGCCATTTGTGTATCTTTGGAGAAATGTCTATTTAAACCCTTTTTCCATTTTTAAATTGGATTATTTGTATTCTTATGAATTGTAGGAGTTCTTTATGTATTCTGAATACTTTATCCACCTGGTAAGGATAAAGTATTCAGAATACATAATACTTTCTCCTGTTTTATGGTTTGTCATTTCATTTTCTTAATAGTATTCTTTGACACATAACAAGTTTTCAATTTTGGTGAAATCTTATTTATCATTTTTTTCTTTTGTTACTTGTGTTTTTGATGTTGCATCTAAAAAGTAATTGCCTAATTCAAAATCACACAGTACACTTATGTTTCCTTCTAAGAATTTTATAGTTTATGTCTTACATTTAAGTCACATTACTTTTTGAGCTAATTTTTATATATGGTGTTAGGTTGGAGTCCATAGTCATTCCTTTGCATGTAGAGACCCAGTTGTCTCAGCGCCATTCTTTGAAAAGACTATTTTTTCTCTAATGAATGATCTTGACACCCTTGTTGAAAATTATTTGACTATAGATGTTTTGGTTTATTTCTGGACTCTCAAGTCTTTCTCCACTGATCTGTATGTCTGTCCTTAGGCCAGTACCACATTGTCTTGATTAATGTTGCTTTACAGTAAGTTTGAAATCAAGAGACACAAATCCTCTTTGGTTTTCTTTTACAAGATTGCGTTGACTGTTTGGGGTCTCTTGCATTTCTATATCAGTTCTGTGGTTCACTTGTCCATTTCAGCAAAAAGACAGCTGGAATTTTGATAGGGTTGCATTGGAATTGTAAATCGGTTTGAAGACTATTGCCGTTGACCGTAGACTGAATGTGTCTCCCCAGAATTCATATGTTGAAATCCTAACTCCCACGTGATGATGTTAGGAGATGGGGCCTTTGAAAGGTGATTAGTTCACGGGGTGGTGCCTTCATGAACAGGAATAGTGCTTTTATAATAGAGCACAGAGCGCTCTCTGACTTCTCTACCATGAAAGAACACAGCGAGAAGATTAATTGGTGGCCTTACCGTCATCCTGGTCTATGAATCAGCAATGGGCCCTCACGAGGCACTGAATCTCCTGACACCTTTATCTTCCCAGCCTTCAAAACTGTAAGAAATAAATATTTGTTATGATAAGCCACCCAGCACCCAGCCTGGTATTTGATTATAGCAGCCTGAGTAGACCAAGCCATCATCTTAACGGTATTGACCTTTCCAATTCTTGTATACCAAATCGTTTTATTTATTTAGGCATTTAAAATTTTCTTTCAATGCTATTTTGTAGTTTTCAGTATTCAAGTCTTACACTTCTTCGGATGAGTTTGTTTTAAGCATTTTATTATTTTCGATGTTACTGTAAATTAAGTTGCTTTATTCCATTTTTAAATTGTTCTTTACTATTATATAGAAATAGAAGTTATTTTTGCATGTTAATCTTTTATCCTGCAACATTGCTGAACTTATTTATTAGCTCTATTATTTTTGGATTCTTTCATGTTTCTCTATATAAAATCACGTCATTTGCAAGTAGTTTCACTTTTCCTTTTTAATAAGGTTGCTGTTTATTACTTTTCCTTATCTAATGTACTTGACTGGAACCTTCAATACAAGATTGATTACAAGTGGCAAGAAAA
Organism: Cebus imitator; assembly: GCF_001604975.1. Taxonomy (NCBI): domain Eukaryota; kingdom Metazoa; phylum Chordata; class Mammalia; order Primates; family Cebidae; genus Cebus; species Cebus imitator. The sequence continues at coordinate 5,817,112 of NW_016107395.1, forward strand.
GAAATTTTCATCTTGTGATTTAGAGGGAAAATGTTCAGTTTTTCACTATTAGTTGGGGATTTTTCTATTTTTTTCTTTTTTTTTTTTAAAGATGGAGTTTTGCTCTTGTTGTCCAGTCTAGAGTGCAAAGGCGCTGTCTTGGCTCACTGCAACCTCCGTCTCCCGGGTTCAAGCAATTCTCCTGCCTCAGCCTCCTGAGTAGCTGGGATTACAGGCATGTGCCACCACGCATCACTAATTTTGCATTTTTAGTGGAGACAGGGTTTCTCCATGTTGGTCAGGCTGGTCTCAAACTCCTGACCTCAGGTGAGTCCGCCTTGGCCTCTGAAAGTGCTGGAATTACAGGCATGAGCCACCATGCCTAGCCTGGAGATTTTTCATAGTTGCTCCTTATCAGGTTGACAAAAATCCATTTCTAGTCCTAGTTTGTTAGGTGGTTCTATAATCATGAAAACATTTTTGTCTGTTTTTGTTTTTCTGTGTCTCTTGATATTACTATGTTTTTCTTTTATTCTATTAATATGTTGTATTATGCTGATTTTTAAATATGTGCTAACAACTATATGGGCCTGGAGATTTCTATTTTAGATTTTTTTTGTTGGTGTTGTTGAGACAGGTGTCTTACTCTGTTGCTCAGGCTGGAGTGCAGTGGTGCAAACATGGGTCACATCAACTTCAACCTTCTGGGCTCAAGTGATACTCCTACTTCAGCCTCCTGAATAGCTGGGACTACATATGCATGCCACCATGCCCAGCTAATTTTTAAATTTTTTTGTAGAGATTGGGTCTTGCCATGTTGCCCAAGCTGGTCTTGAGCTCCTGGGCTCAAGGAATTCTCCTGCCTTAGCCTCCCAAAGTGCTAAGATTACAGGTGTGAGCCAACACACCTGGTGAAAAATTTGTAATTTATGAATTCGATTTCTTTATTAGTTATAGGGCTATTCAAATTATCTTTTTTATTTTGGGTGAAATGTGATAGTTTGTGCTTTTAGAGGAATTGGTCCATTTTGTCTCAGATGTCAAATTTATGTGAGTAATTTATTAGTGTATTCTTCTGTTATCCTTTTGATGTCTACAGAGTTTTAGTGCTACCCTTTGTTTCATTACTGATGTTGAACATTGGTATCATCCCTCTTTCTGTCAGCTCTGCTACAGGCTTGTGGATTTTATTTACCTTTTCAAAGAATAGATTCTTTGTTTCATTGAATTTCTCTATTTCTTCTTTCAAATTCATTTGTTCTTTCTTACCATTATGCAAGTGGAGGTATTGAAGGTTTGACTGTTTATTGTTGAATTGTTTGTTTTATCTTCAGTTCTTTCAGTATTTGATTCATGTATTTTGGGAAATCTATTGCTAGATGCATGCACGTTCATAAGTGTTTTATCTTCTTGGTATTTTGACTCTTCTTTCCTGTTTTCTCTGTCTCTAATAGCAATTTTTGTCTTCAAGTCTCATCTGATATTAGTGTAGCCATTGCAGCTCTCTATTGGTTATTATTTACATGGAATATCTTTTTCCATGCTTATGTTTTTAACCTATTAATGTCTTTAAAACTAAAATGAATCCCTTGTTGATGGAAAATTGTTGATACTCTTTTTAAATGCTTGCTAATCGTTGTACTTAAACATAATTACTAATAAGGAAAGTCTTCTGCTTTTTTGCTATTCATTTCCTATTTGTGTCATATCTGTTTTTGTTCCTCTGCTTCTCCCTTACTGCCTTCTTGTGTGTGTTTAATAGGTATTTTCTCGTGTACCATGTTGAAGTTTTTCAGTTTTTCTTAGGGACTGTTCTAGGGATTTCAATTAACATCCTAATTTCTAAAAATTGAGTTTGGATTAATACCAATTTTTTTTTTTTTTTTTAAATAAGAGGATGTTGCTCTGTCTTCTTGACTGGAGTGCAGTGGTACTGATCATAGTTCACTGAAGTCTCCAACTTCTGGGCTTAAGTGATTCTCCTGCCTGCCTCACCCTCTCATCTCTCATGTAACCAGGACTGGAGTTACAAGCGTCTATGCCTGACTAATCTTTAAAAAAGTTTTTTGTAGAGATGGGCTTTCATTATGTTGAGCAGGCTAAAGCCCTGGCCTCAAGCGGTTCTCCCTCTCCTTCCAAAGTATTGTGATTATAGGCATAAGCCACTGTACCAAGACTTAATAATATATAAAAACTTTGCTCCTGCATAGCTTCAACTCCACTCCCAGAGTGGAATTACATATAAATACTGTTATATATAAATATGTAAGTTATATCTTTATATTATGTGCTCATCAACATATATTTATGATTATTGCTTTATGCAGTTGTTTTCCAAACCAGAAACAAACAGGAAAAAGAAATTCAAAGTCAAATATACCAATGTATTATATATATGTTTAAAATATCAAAAACATATTTGCATGTAGTTCTTTATGTTTACCTGTATGCATGGTTACCTTTACCCAAGCTCTTTATCACTTTGTGAGGACTATGTAGTGTACTTTCTATTTTAATCTGAAGAACTCCCTTTATTATTTCCTGTGGGAAATCTCTGCTAATGATGAACTCTGTTGGTTTTTACCTGGGAATGTTTTAATTTCTCCTTTATTGTTTGAAGGATAATTATGCTGAATATAGAATCCTTGGTTGAAAATTTTTGTGTGTGGTGGAGGGGGATTTATGCTGTTTTCAGCATTTTTGAATATGTTATCCTGCTGCCTTTAGGTATTCATGTTTTCTGATGAAAAACGACCTATTTTCTTATTGAGGATTTCTTATTATGTGATGAATCACTTCTTTGGCTGCTTTCAAGATTTCTTCTTTGTCTTTGGTTTTTGGTATCTGGATTATGCTGTGGCTAATTACCTCTTTAAATTTATCCTATTTGTAGTTAATTGGGTTTCTTGGAAGTATAGATTAACTTTTTAAATAAAATTGAGATGTTTTAAGCCATGTTTATTCAAATATTCCTCTTGCAATTTTACTCTCCTTTTTCCTTCTGGAATTTAGCTTTATATATATATATGTTTGATGGTGCCCCATCAAACTCTTACACTTTGTTCACTTTTTTTTTGTTTTTTTGTTCTTGTTCCTCCTTAGATTAGATAATCTCAATGGAACTATCTCCAAGTTCACTGATTTTTTTTTTCTGCCTGCTCAAATCTGATTTTTTATTTCAGTTTTTGTACTTTTCAACTCCAAAATTTGTATTATTTTTATAAATTCTACATATTGATACCCTCTGTTTGTTAACATTGTCTTTCCTTCAGTTACTTAGATATGGTTTTCTTTAGCTCTTCAACATTTTAAGTACAGCCAATTTAAAGTTTTTGTCTAGTAAATTTAACATCTGTGCTTTCCTTGGGACCCTTCCTATTAGTTGCTTTTTTTTTTTTTTTTTGAGACAGAGTCTTGCTCTTTCGCCAGACTGGAGTGCAGTGGTGTGATCTTGGGTCACTGCAATCTCTACCTCCCAGGTTCAAGTGATTCTCCTGCCTCAGCCTCCCGAGTAGCTGGGATTACTGGAATGCACCACCACACCCAGATAGTTTTTTTGTATTTTCCTTAGAGACGGGGTTTCACCATGCTGGCCAGGATGGTCTTGGTCTCCTGACCTTGTGATCCACCTGTCTTAGTCTCCCAGAGTTCTGGGATTACGTGCGTGAGCCACTGTGCCTGGCCCTTATTAGTTGCTTCTTACCCTGTGTATAGGCCTTACTTTCTTGTTTCTTTGCATGCCTCTTATTTATTTATTTATTCATTTATATTGAAAACTGGACATTTTGAGTATGATAATGCTGGAACTCTGGGATTAAAATCTCAGCCAAACTGTTTTGGCAGGCTTTAGACTTCATTCCTGCTTGTACAGAGCCTTGAGATTAGCCAGAGGTGAGATTTACGGCCTTCGAACGTTTTTCTTGAGTGTGCACACAGTCATAGGCAACCATCTGGGCTTTTGGATTTCCAGGAATATATGTTAATTTTTCATAGTCCTTATCGACAGACATCTCTTTTCCTAATCCTTTCTTCTAAGCTTTTTGGTTATTCTGTTGTTTGTCTCAGTTGTTATCTGTTGCTTCATACAACTAAAACATTTACTAAAACATTTTCTGTAAATGTTTTCAATCCCCGCTCTAGGTAATGGATTAGTACTGGGTGAGTTCCAAGTCAGGCAGAAATAAAGACAAGTGTTTTCAGCTTGTCTTCCAGAGAACTATCAGACAGCTCTTTGTGAATCAGTTCCATTCTGCTCCTTCTAGTATTAGACATACGGACTATTGTTTTTAAGGCTACCTGAGCTGGTGAATGGAAGATTGGACTAGGGTGAATTTAACCCTTTTCCCATGTGTCTCAAACTTGTCAGCGGCGCATGCGGCTACAGCGTTTACCCCAAGATAACTTCGCCGTGAAATATCTTGCTTTTATTATAATTTCTGCATGGTTCTAGTATATCTACTTGGGAAAAAAAAGACATTATTTTACTTATAGCATTTTGGTTTTAGTGGTGGTATTTCCATTTGCAAAATATGGTAGTAATGCTTGATTGCTGAAAATGTCAAATCCTAAAGGCATACCATTTGTATGCGTTAATGTTAACATTGTTCTGGAACAGTCGTTGGCTGAGATTCATTTGATGAAGCTGATTTTTCGGAAATAGATTATTCTTGTGATTTGGACAATTCTGATGTTAGTTCTGTTTAGAAATAGCTTCAACAACAGTTTTTATATTTTATTTTGACATTGAAAATCAGATTTGCTTCAGCCTCAAAGAGCATGTTTATGTAGAATTAAATAAGTGCTGACAACGAGCTGCACTTTTTTTTTTTCCAAAACAGAAAAAGGGTTAAATGTCACAAGTTTTGCAGTTCTTACCAAGATTCAGCTGTTTGTCCTGAGTAAGTACTCCTTGGGTTGCTGCAAGTTTTTAAATTAATTTCCAGAATACCAGAAGAATTGACTCAGGCCATTTTTGTCAGTTCCTGTTAAAGATTTTATAGAGAAATGAAAGTCTCGGTTCCTCACTCATCCCTTTTTGCTGTTATCATTCCTTATTTCAAAGTTTTAAACAAGCAAGTACATTGTACTATATCTGCATAGTATTCAAGGTCCAGCTTTTGAGTTAAGAAATAATAACTTATTTATGTAGATAAATATGAAGATAATGATTGAGCTAATGTCATAGTTGGCGGAGGAAGAAGGTAATTGAGAGTTGTGTGCCAGGCACTATGGGTAGATATTTAGCATATTTTTTTTTAATTTGATCATGACAAAACTTGTGATTTAGGTACTTTTGCTTCCATGCTGCAAATAAAGAGACTAAGATTTATAGAAGTTAAGCAATTTGTTCAACACCAACCAGAATATATAGGTAGAAGCTTGGCTTTGAACCTAATCCTGTCTGACTTCAAAACTATATCACAAACACTCTGTTACACTTTTTAAAAGAAGCCTATCTTTGGCATATGTTTGAAAAGATAAAACACAAAACTTGGAAAGCAATAATTTTATTAGAAATTTTTTGTATGTCAATATTATACTTTTAAAAAACATTCCTTGTAGCCATTTAAGAATGCAATCATCTGTCAAATATTTTATTTTATTTGCTTAAGGGAAACAATCCATGTGCTATATTTTTGCCAGTCAACTTTTCTCTCAGGGATATAATGTTATTCTGAAACCTAAATCAACTAAATCAGCATTTAATTATGAAATTTTGTCATTTCCATGGATACAGGGAAATGTGTCCATATGATGAGAACAGGGAGAATTCTGCGGTCATCTCAACCTGCCCCACTTTGGTGCTGTGTTTTCACTTTGTCAGTGCTCACCTTGGTATTGATCTATTGCTTGCTCCATAGCAATGCCATTTCTACCACAAAAGATAATAGTAGTGTTATCAAAAGTAAATGCTTTTTGCATGTTTTTAAATGTAATCAGGGTGTTCAAAGTCTTTATGTGGATTCTCAAATGTAATCCTATTAATAACTCTTTGAGATATGTATTATTACTATCCTGACTTTATAGATGAGGAAAATAGTAATTTGTTCAGTGTTACTGTGCTAGTAAGTAATAGAAATAGGATTCTAATACGGACAGAATGGCACCAGGCAGAGGTTCTTCCTCTTGACTTGTGGACTTAAATTGACTACATTTATGTTTTGGAAATGTGCTACACAAATTGTTGGGAGTTCACTGTTTGTGGTTGAATTGTGGGCAATTCATTCCCATAGTAAGTAGTGGAAATTATAGTTGCTATTAGTATTCTTGGTGTCTCACTCCAAATTTTGTTTGACTGTATCTATAACTGCAGTAATGACTATTGCTGTCTTTCTCAAAGTAGCCGTGCTTTTACATAAGCAAGAGAGAAAGCATTTTCTAAATAAATGCAGATGATTATCAGATGGTTTATTGTTGCTGTGATACAGACTGATACCTAAGGAAATCAGAAAACTTTCTTAAATAAGATAAGTGACATAGGCAATCAGATCAGGAAATGAAAATTAAAGAAACTTCATGTTGAAAGGAAGAAAGGTAAACACAGGAAGAACTACCTCTTGATTCTGTGAAACAGATGTTTTACCTAAGTTGGTCCCCCTTATTTTTTTCTGTATGTTACTTATATTTACATTGCAATATATTGTGCAATAAATTTAAGAGTAGTGTATTAAAAATATATATAATTTCTTATGGGATATTAACCAACTAACTGATTCATTGACCATTACTCATTAGATATGACATATTACAGACTGCAATAAGTCCCAGAGACATAAAGAGGGTAAGTTATAACCCATTGGTGATTAAATATGTTAGATAAAACTCAGGTTTCTATTGAATTCTATGCCTGTTGTTTTAGAGATCCTTTTTAAATGCAGTCTGTGTCTTCAGTTGTTTTTGAAAAACAAAAAAACAAGGATTTATTGTCAGAAATGCCAGTTTGATCAGCCTCTAAATTCCTAATGCTCTTTTCTTTTAGTTAACACTCACCTTAATCACCTAAATTGTGGATCAGTACAATGGTGTGAGCTGCTGAACTCTGCTGCAGAAAACCATATGGTTGTGTTTCCTCACATGAAAGTTCCTGCAAAGCTGGGCTTCTGTCTTTGACACTTGGCAATCTTTCTGTGTGTCCTTGATTAATAGACTTTCTCATTTCACACATCAACATGTGATATGAGAATTACAATCTCATTCTCTTCTCCTATCATGTGAAATGTCCTGGATTACTTCCTCTGAGTGGTTTGATGAGGCATGAGATTCTAGTCTGCTGATTCCCAAATATGTTTGCACATGTCTGCCACCCACTTAGAATAATCCCCATTCTTACTGAAGCAAAGCCAACTGTGAAACCTGAGAATCTATATTTTTGTGTATCCAGTGGTAGACAGATGTTTGTAACTACACTTCTTATTTTCCAAGTAAAATTAACAACACTCAGTTATAATTTAGTCTAGTTGTAGGTGTTAACCAAAGAACAGCTGAGGCAGGTCTCAGTCAATAAAGATTTATTCAGCCAGGGTTGAGGATGGGAGATCCAGGGAGCTCACAAAAGTGTCTGTGACCCTTTCCCAAGGGGTTTTGGGAACTTCAATATTTAATGGGGAATTAGCAAGCAGGAGGGAACAAGAGGAGGGGTAAGCAGTGAGGCAAATGGTTACATTATTATGAGGCTCTGATAAGCTTCAGTAAATCTACATTTCACATGTGAAAAGAGGGAGTAGAGGATAAAGTTATGTATTAATCACAGGGTAGGCACAGGGATGTCTCCGGTCTTGATCCTTGCTCTTGCCCTGTGAAGATAGGCTGATAACTGACATTGTCAGGATGAATTTCAGCAGAATTTGGTTTTAGGGCTAGTTTATAGTGGGTAAGTCTTCTGAAAGATTCGGGGGGTTCAAGGAATTTCCTTATGAGGGAGGCGAGGCCATCTGAGTCGATGTGTGACCTTCTACTGTTGTGGAAACGTCTCATCGGTGAGGCTATGACACTGAGCTGTGAAATTACAGCTGTCAGTTTGGGAATAAAAGGAAAGCAGTGTGGCCTGACTCAGTTCCCAAGCTTCACTTTCCCTCTGGCATGGTGAGTTTGGGGTCTCAAGATTTGATTCTGTTTTCTTTCACAAAGACATCTCCCATGAAAATTCATGAGAAACTGAGCATGAGGATAAACCTAGGCGTATCTCGTTTTACCTTCTGAAACAGGTAGGTCTGCCTGTATTTAGACCTGACTTTAATATTTGAAGAATGGATGAAAAAGCACACCCTATTAAAACCCTCCCCCAACCCTCAACATGGAAGTTCAGATATCAACTTCTGAAATACTAAAATAAATATGCCAAAAAACTTTTAGCTCAAAAACATGATTTTTTAAAAATATATCCAAACTGACTGGAAGTTAGTTTTCATACTCAAACAACATCTTTAGTTGTACGAGACAAATAGAGACTACTGCGTGTTTAGGCCTAATTAGACCTGATCCTGTCCTACTGTGGATCTGCCTTAATTGCTGGTGGATTCTCTCTCTCTTAATGAACAGTACACCCTTCCTCTCCCTGAGTGTGTGTCTTGACCACAAACAGAACCCAAAGCATTGACTATAAACCTGTAAATACAGAGAAATAAAGGCTTGTAGGCTTGTGGTTCTAGAAGATACTCATATAATTTTTCTTACAATTTTTTCAATACCAGTTTTTAAATCAGGAATTTATATTTATTCTGCTTATTTCATTTTTAGTAAGAAAAAACACAGCAATAGTTTTAAACTGTGGATATACAAATAAAAATGCTACTTTATAGTATGTCTTAAAGAAGACTATTTTTTATTAAATACTTATCATTGTATACACATTGAATTAAGGCAGTAGAGATAGCTTCTCCAAGCTCCCTTATATTGTTAACATTTAAACAGCTTTCCATACCTCAGGGATATTTTTTAAATCTTATCTCACTTCTATTTTTAGCAACTTGAGAACTAGATATTTTTATTTCCATTTTATAGATAGGAAAATTGAACTGTGCCCATGTGCTCCAACAGGTGCAAACTCCACTTTTATCTGTTTCATATGCTGGACTTACGTGAAATGTTTTGTTTAAATAAAAAGATCATGGCAAAAAATATTTGAAAACCACTCACCTACACCATGCTTTTCTCCACATAAGTACATAGTTAGATTCTTTAGAGCTGTATTACTTCTATTACCAGTAGAGGATAATTTAAATTAATGGAAAACACAAATTTTCTAAAATACAATTAGGTTTAAAATATTCTTTGGGGCTTAAAACATTTTTTTAAACATGTTTTATTGCTTAAATTTAAATTGCTTTGATTCAAATAAAGTTAAAAATGTTTTTTTCTTAGTGGAAAACTTCTAAAATATACCTTATTTTATGCACATATATTAAATATGTTCCTCATACTTTTAAATCATGCCTAATGAGTATTCTAAAGCAAATATATGTGTGTTGATAATAGAGGTTTTACAGTCTAAATTAGAGAGGATAATTGCTTCAAGGCAATATACTATTAAGAATAGGTAGTATTTTACAAACTGAAGCTAATAGTTTTTTTGTAAACTCCGAATGAATTAATAAGTAATATAACACTTGGTTTTATTTACTACATACTTTGTATTAAGTTATGTACAATAAAACATGGCAATACACTTAACTGATAATAACTCTTAAAATGACTATGTGCTATTTTGAATTGATGCTAGCATTTTCTGTGTAAATAACATAGTCATAGTAGAATTTGTCAGGGTGGAGGATTGGGTGGGAATAGGATAAGGTTAGTCCTACTATATATAACTACTTTTGTGTCTTTAAGGAGGAATGATTCAGTTTCTCTTTCTTGAATAAGATGTTCCTTCTGTGAGCGAAAGAGACATGTAATCACTTAATATAATTTGAGAAGTTTCTTTTAGCGCAGCATCTTGTGCTGACACTTTGAACTTCTCGGAAATAAAGTGTGGGTAAATAAGGAAAAGGGAGGATTACTACTCTACAAAAAAATAAATATACACATGCCTCAAAACTAAAGTGATTTATGACTTACATCTTAAATACTGCTGCACCTTCTAGTAAAAATGAGCAAGAGATACAGAATTGTTATTTTGTAAATTTACCAGCATTTACTTAGTATGGTGCATGGTATATAAATTAATCACATTATGACCTTCGTAGTTGCTGTGTTAGAAAGGAAAGGTAAAATTATTTTTGTAAAAACATATTGCATACTTTTACTTCTCGTTTTGTAGTATGATGGCAAAATGTTTTGGTTTTTGTTTCTTAAAAGCAGGTTTTCTAAGATGCCTGATTTTTGTCCGATTTCCTTCTTCAAACTATTGGAGAAGCAGAATATACCTAGCAATCTGCTTTACACACTTGAGTATGGAAAGAGGGTTACTTTCAACCAAAAACATCAAAGAAAGAAAAGTGTTTCCATAAAGTAATCAAATCATAGCTTCATTCTGAAGAATGCAGGCATATTATTTAAAATAATGAGTCAGTTGACAAGTCAATGAAGTTGATTTAGAGCTTTCAAGATTTGAATATAAACAATCAGGGTTGGGGACATTGAAACAAATATGCAGAAAAAGCCATCATAAAAAGCACCGAAATTTTGCTTATTTGTTATTCATGATAGAAAATAGAGAGGTCTGGGTGAAATTGCCAAAAGTGAGCTGCAACAAAGCCAGAAAAGATTGGTGACAAAGTGTGTTGTAGAGATTTATAAGAATAACTGTGTCTACCGCATTTTTCCTTTGCTTTGCAATTTTTCCTGGATTGAAAACTACTTAAACTTTCAATCTCGAATAGTAAGATATCTTATTTCATTTTATTTCCATTGTTTAAAACAACAATTTGGTGCTGAATTGTGTCTATTGTTATATTCCCTGGAATGTGTGTATTTATGTATTTGCACACACAAAAATATACATATTTAGATGATCACAAAGTGTAGTTCAAGATTCAGACAAAAACTAAATGAGCCTTTGGGATTGATGGATTTTAATCACATAAAAGTGATGGTTATTCTATCAGAGTGTTATTAAAAAACAAACTGCCCATTGTGTATTGTTTACTTCCTCAATAGCTGGTAAATGAATAAATTCCCAGGGCCTTTTATGATATTCAAGGTTTATCTTCTCCTTTGGTTCTTGTTTGGGTACTGTTTATTATATTCAAGCACCAGAATAGCATTTGACACTAGTAAATATGCAGTAAATGGTTGCCACTCTTATTTCAGATCCTACCATGATCTAAGCCCCAGAAAATGAACAAAAGAAGCAATCTGATATCCATGGGGAAAATTGAGGATAAAGCATATACATATGTAAACACACAAAAAAAATTGAAGATTATTTAAAATAAACACTCAACTTAAAGGAAAAGTAGTAGAAATTGAAGTTTGCTCTGTGTATATCTAAATATATATTGTAGAGTGTATAGCTTAAGTCTAGATGAAGAACTTTCTCTACTTCCTCTCATGGTTCTGAAGTTTCTGAAAATGGCATCAAACTGCACTTTCAAGTCTGACAAAGGAAATATATCAATTCATTTTTTTTTTCTTTAAAATTCTCTTTGGAGCAACATCAACCAGAAACCTTTGTAATTGGTCAAGCTTTCTTTCTATAAAACCACGCATATGCACCCATTCTGAACATAAAGGATGTTCAGAATGAGGCCATACGTCCCCACTGGTTAAGCAGTAGACCAGTTGGCCTCTGAAAGAAGTGAGCATAGGAGCAATGGCACTGACAAATGCCTTTTGTCTGCTGTGCAGAGGCACCGTGGATTGCATCGTGTTAGGCTTCATCAGTTACCTAATGCAATGTAACTTGGGAGATAAGATAAATCAGAGGGATGACACCATATTAGATTTGAAAGATGAGAGCTCTTCCAAAGTAATTGCAGAGTGTATAAACGCTGTTGACTTCAGGAGGTTATTGAAGTCAAAAGTATTTGTAACAAAACGAGTCTTTCAAGAGCTGGTAGCAAGTAAACAGAATCCTGCTTTTTTTTTTTTTTTTTTTTTTTTCCAAACAAAATTTCCTAAGAAAAGGTGGAATTCTCCTTTGTATGTTTGTTTTATAGAGCTTTCATATTTAAGCTCATTTATTATTATATTACCAGCTTAGGTATTTACATTTTCTATGCATCTCATGTGCAAATGTATATTAAAGCACAGGAGATAAATTTTACTATTTAAGAATGTTTTTATCTATTGCTAAATTGTTCTGAGTGTAAGTGTCTAAAACTAACTGAAAAGGATTTTTTAAATAATATTTATGACTATATTAGCAAATAATATTTGTGACTCTATATTAGCAAATGACTCTTTTTTAATTGTTACCTAAATTTAACAAATTGTTTCTTATTAAAGTGGTATTATTTCCTTTTTAAAAAACACTAAAACTTTGCATTTTCTATTTATTATATGAAATGTCATGAATTTAATTTTGAAATTGAGAGTTTGAAAAAAGTTTTGTAATTGATTCTCTTTTCTTTTGTAGCCTACTGTGTGTGAACGGGAGCTGTGTGTGTTTGCTTTTCAAACCCTGGGAGTAATGAATGAAGCTGCTGATGAAATAGCAACTGGAGCTCAGGTAGTAACATAGGATGCTAATTATTTCTTATTTTGCTTTGAAAAATTGTTCCAGTCCACTAGTTATCTTCATTCTGCTATTCTTTGGAGGAAATTTTTGATAACTTCTTGTTAAGTGGCAAACTGGCATTTGATATTTTTTAAATATAAACTAAATGTTCTCTCATTATCTAATGTGTGTTTTGTCATTTTGCAATTGCCAGGGAGAGAAATTAAACCAAGTTTCTATTGTAAGAAAAATAATTGTAATTTCTTCTTACATGGTGGAGATATTGAAAACCTCATGCATGCTTTACGTAAAATTTATTCGTAAAGATATAGTGCTATAAAATGGAAGCCAATTTATTTTTAAAACTTAGGTGAAAAGATAAGAGGCCCAATATGTAATAAAAAGAGAACATTCAATTTTACAGTAGCAGGGTTTATGAGATAGGAAGAAAAGCAATCCATCAAAATTTCAAGATATTTTTCCCCCTTAGAGAACGTGACTAAGCTACTAATTCATCTGTAAGAAAAAAAAAATCAAAGAAAACCTCTAAAAATTAATGAACGTTAATTAAGAGAGTCTAGACCAACCACATACAGAAACATATTATATGCTGTACTATAACGTTTTAACAAAATATAGTATTGGCAAAGAGTGGTATGGCAGATCAATGGCCCCCAAAATGGATCAGATTATAAATAATTTAATATATGTTAAAGTAGGTATCACCTCCTCACTTACTAAAGGATTGTTTAATAAGTGAAGTGGAAACAAATGTCCTGTAACAGGGGATTGAATTGGTTTAGCACTTTACCTTACAGTGTGTGTAAAAACAAATTCCAGATAGCTTAATGAATACCTAGTTTAAAAAAAATTATATACCAATACAAACTATAGGACAGTAAAATGGAGCATATACAACATGAGGCAGTGCATCAGGCTTATGAAGGCACAACAGTTAAGTAATACAGATGATACCCTAGAGCTTAGGAATGTGTATATCCCTGAGCCTCATCATTTCACTGATTAAAACTGTGATGCATCCACCTGATGAAATATTTAGGGCAATATTTTTCATATAATTGAAGTATAAATAAAAAACAAATACAAACAGCAGAAATTTAGTTTTATGTGATGTGAAAAAAATCATGTTTATTCCATGATTAAAATAAACTTCTAAACTATAGCTTTGTATTCCCTGCCCCCAACACCCCCAACATGCACACATTTGCATTTTAAAGGCTCTGACTGTCCCTAAAACTAAGACAATAGCTAACCTATACTTAGAGGGTTACTAAAATGCGTCTGACCATGGAGAGTTTTTTTCTTTTTCATCCTTCTTTTTTAAACCTGAAAGGTTTTCTTGTCCCTTGGAAATAATATTGCTAAAAGGAAAAAAAAGGCACTTTAATATATGTGATATTTATAGCTATGTAAAAATATTAAAACCTTACAAGGATATGTTGTATAAATATACACACGTGTATATTTATATAAATTTATGTATATGCATGTATATCAAAAATTCTTCAATCAGTATACTTAAAAATTTGACATTTTACTGTATGCAAGTTTCCCTTTAAAAAAGAAATAAAAGGCTAGAAATAGTAAATGATCAATTAGAAGGAAAAGTTAATATGCTAACAATATGGTATGTCGATAGAATAATAGTTGGCTTTTTAAAATCGTTGTTACATCTTAAAATTAATGGTTTTGAATAGAAACAAATTTTAAATTATATAATGATAGATACAAAGCACAAGTATTTGATCAGCTCAAATTAGTGATTTAATTCTAAAGATCAATATCCAACAATCAGAAAGTTTAATAAGTCTACTCCAAAGACAGCATTTTTTCACACTTTATTTCTTAAAACATGTTCCCCAGTATTCTGGTCATAATTCTAAAGATTAAAACAAAAAGAAACCACGTCAGTAGTCTCATTGCCTCAGTTTACCCCCACATTTTGAAGTGGTGCTCTGGGGTCTGCGAAGACATTCCTCAGGACCGCTGCAGAGGACTAACCTGAACAACAATGTCCTGTGGTCCAAACAGGACAGAATACTTCAACAGAATAGTTCCATTTTATTTGTTTAGATATTGGGCTCTCAGCTAAGATTTTTTTTTAAATTACTCTTGCAATGTTGGACAATGATTGGTTTATAATTCTGAGTCCTCATCTTTTTTAGACTACATTGTAGGCTGTTCCTGTAGGTGCCTTTCATAGTCACATGGACTTTCAGTCAATAGAAGACTAACGACTAATGACTAAATGTTTCTCATTTGCAAGAGCTTGGTGGCCTTTCTTTCATGTCTGAAAGGGGTGTGGGTGGGGAGGGTTGCTCTGCAACTTGAACTGTAGATAATGTAATGAATGTCCTTTGGAGGCACCAGATTCTGTAAATTTACAGACCTTTTTACCTTCGCTCATCAAATGTCCTAATTTTTTTTTACTTAAACTTAGTATTTCTTTGCATTTCCATACTAAGTATCTTAGTCAACCTCCAAATTGCTTCTTCAATTACATTATTCAGTCAAAGAAGGCAGATATATGAGTGTAACTTGTTGCCTAAGGCATGCATTATATATACTAAGATACTATTTAGAATCTTTAATTTTAAATTTTGGGAGTGAGGAAATATATTATTTGGTCCAAAAAAAAAAAAAAAAAGAAGTCATAGTTGTATGCTCGCTTTTATATTTTATTTTCTTTTAATTCTTTTTGTTCCCCCTAAAAGAGTCTCATTCTGTCACCCAGGCCAGAGTGTATTGGTGTGATCTCAGCTCATTGTAACCTCTGCCTCCTGAGTACAAGCGATTCTCCTATCTCAGCCTCTGTAGTAGCTGGTATGATAGGCACACGCCATTGCACCCAGCTAATTTTTATATTTTTTTTGTAGAGATGGATTGGCCGTGTTGGCCAGGCTGGTCTTGAACTCCTGACCTCAAGGGATCCTCCCACCTCAGCCTCCCGAAGTGCTTAGATTACAGGCATGAGCCACCATACCCAGCCTCTCTTACATTTTTATTTATTATTTATTTATTTTTGAGATAGGGTCTCACTGTGTTGTCCAAGCTGGTCTTGAACTCCTGGGCTCAAGTGATCCTCCTGCCTCAGCTTCCCAAAGTGCTGGGATTACAGGTGTGAGTCACCACACCCAGCCTTTTATTTTTTAAAGTGGATGTTTTAGTCCATGAAATATTTAGAAAAATTAAGATATGCAAAGGAATATAAATCCAAATTGTATTATAAATGTTTTTCTTCTTAAAAAGTTTAATGCTAGTTTCTTTAACAGATAAACCATAAAATCACAGCAGCTTAACATGGTAGCATTTTGTCATTCACACACTCCAGTTAGAATGTTTGATGCGCCGCTTTCTGTGTGGTGACTGGGGAAACTGGACCCCTTCCATCATGTGGCCCTGCTGTCTTTACTATATGGCATATAGTAGAGAAAGTGAGGAAGGCATTCCTTTTTTCAAATCAGGTCAGCCCCTTTCCACTGATCATCTGTTGAAAGCCAGTCATAAGACTTTATTCAGATCAGATGCAAAAGTGGAAACATCCCATGCTGAGCAGCTGCTTCCAAGCATTAGCTCTTTGTCCTGGAAGTGAGCAGGGAGTTTGAAACTTTGGTGCATGCCATGTAATTGTGCCACAGTAGTTACACTTTTTAAATTAAAGTTAGGCTAAGACATACATTAACAGAAATATTCTACCAATTACATTTATTACCCATTATTACATTATAATTTACTTCAATACACTAGTAAAAATATTGCTCAGAATTACAATGGACTTTTATAAAGCTTCAATTGCATAGTAGGACATCATTTTTAAAGGGTTTTAGTGAGAGTGTATCCATCTGTGCCATTCCCCTTCTCCCTACAAGGTCTCAGAAAAGGCTGTGTTATCTTACTGATTCTTCTTTGTCAGGAGTTCTTGTTTGGGTTTTCATTAGAGAACAGATAATGCCGAAAACAATCTGTATTGGGGTTAATGTGCATCTCTAGGGTAGGAGGAATGTGAGTGTGGGAGAGGAAAACAAAAATGAGGGTGTTATGTCCTTATGTTTACTGCTTGGAATATAACTTCTCACACACACACACACACACACACACACACACACACACACACACACACACACACATAGTATGCATGTATTTATATACACACACATAAATAATGTGTCAGGAACATTAGCTGTTTACATTCTAATGTTTTCTGAGTGTGCCTTGTGGATATGCATGTCTGTGTACTCAGGGCATGTTATGTCTGGTGCCTTGTGTGTTGATTGCTAATTATTCTAGGTCACTGGAAATTCTGGATGCTGTGATTGGGTGGGTGTGTTTTGTGAGTACCCATGCAACATAGTGAGCCCTATGTTATTAGTCACAATACTCTTCTCTTCAAAGCAGGGTAATAAAAAATTGGCCCACTCTTACTGTGCATTTTTTGAATGCCTGTCTAAAAACTGTCTAGAAATAGCTTTCCTTTCAAAGATATATGTATATATATTTAAAATCTGCTGCTTCCTCATTAAGTCACTTGTATTCACACTGTAGATAAGTCTGTTCAGGTTAACTCCCATTATTTAGACAGTATCAATTTTCTTTATTAGGTGTCCAGAATGTATTTTTTTGAGGACTGGAAAGGGGAGCTACGCTTTAAGACTGCTATGTAGTACTACCTCTTAGTAGATTGTGCAGACGAATCATAACGTAGGAATCTAGCCATTATCTTTAGCCAATCAAAGGTCATTGGTGGCATTTGACAGAGGAGAATAGGAAGAGGTCAGATGATGTCAGGCAGTTTGCTTCCTGGAGTATGCCAAAGTCTTTTCCTGCACATGGGGCTTCCTAAACCTGCTACAGTTTCTCCCCAGGTGGTCACATGTCTCCTTCCTGGACCCCACACAGGTCTCTGTTGAGATTCACCACCTTTCCTAGCCACTCTAAAACAGTGCCCCCGTCTGCATTATTCTCTAGGGCCTACTTTAATTTTTTTATAACATTTAACAGTACCAGGAATCCTACAGAATCATCTCTTGTTTAACTGATATTTTATTGTGTATCTTCTCCCTTAGAATGTAAAGTTCACCAGAGCAGGGACTTGTCTGTCTTGTGCCTTGTCTTCCCATAGGGCCTAGAACAATGCTAGCATATAATGTGTGCCCTTGAAAACGAGATACTAACTTGTGAGTAATGAGAGGCAGCACATGTTTGTTATTTTAAATTGATGGTCAAGTTTGGTCAAACGTACTCTCAAGTCTTGAATTACTCATTTGAGAGATTGGTAGAGCCCTGGATCCTCCTTATTAACTTCTGCTACCGTGAGAGGAAGA
This sequence comes from Cebus imitator, assembly GCF_001604975.1. Lineage (NCBI taxonomy): Eukaryota > Metazoa > Chordata > Mammalia > Primates > Cebidae > Cebus > Cebus imitator. Next base: position 5,835,031 of record NW_016107395.1, read on the forward strand.
AACAACGACAAAGCACTGGATGAAACTTGAAGAGTAGTAACTGTCTTATGTGTATATTTCAAGGTGGTAGATCTACTAGTATCCATGTGTAGGTCTGCATTGGAATCGCCTAGAAAAGTTGTGATTTTCGAGCCATATCCTTCTGTGGTAGATCCTAATGATCCTCAGATGTTGGCCTTCAACCCCAGGGTAAGTTGTTATCCTGGCACATCAATCACAAAATTTTCTTTAACAATAACAACAAAATTGAGATTGTAGCCTCATTGGGTTTCCTCTTTCTATCTAAATCTCTATCTCATCAAGCATGTTCATGACTATTTTCATTTCATCATATATTTTTGGGGATTCGACTTATGTAAACTCATTTTAATTTTAAAGATCATGGGTAAAGGGACAAGTTTTCCTTTCTTTTCTGCATTCTCACTTCAACCCTCCTTTCCCCTTTCCCTTCTTACCCCCCAGCTATCTGAAGGTTAGTGAAAGTTTAGTTCATATTGTTAATGGACCTGCCTTTCTTAAGGTAGCAATTTTATAAATGTTCCTGAAGATAAGGCAGAATCCTTTTGAAATTGCAAAACTTTCAAATTGCCTAAAAGCTAAAATTGCCTTGGTTTGTATTCCTACTCAGCTGGAAATAATTTTATAGAACAAACTGTATAAAATTTTCTTGGAAGAACTTTCTTCTTCATAAATGGCAACAGTACACATATTTAGATCTTGCTTGAAAACAAATTGTCAGCTTCATGACTGTATGCTGTCATTTGCACACTCTTAGCCATACTCTTTTGTTAACAATATTCCAATCAAAAGAAAATAAAAGCAAATGTGTAATTTGGACTGGGTTTTTGTGTTTTAGAAGGATTCTGTGTTGACTTTATTCATTATGGCTTAGTGTTTTAGTAGTGAAAACCTCAATCAGGAGCCCCGTAACTTTTTTGTGTTTCTAGATTTTTCTTCCATGGCTAAATATGATTCTTTATACTTATAGAAGGATTGGCATTGTTTTCTCTGTTTCTTCCCTCTGACTCAAGTCCTTGAGCCATCTTACGGCAGTCTTGCCTCTTATGTACACAAAACAGTAATTGCTTTCAAATTGACCCCATTGGAAAATTTACATATGAAACTAATATATTTCTCTAGTGATATGTAGACTTGCAACAACTTATAAGCAAATGCTGTTTTTTAACATCACTTTTTCATTAAACAGAAAAAGAACTATGATCGAGTAATGAAAGCACTGGATAGCATAACTTCTATCAGAGAAATGACTCAAGTAAGTATGTCATCTGGTCTTGTACAGTAGTATATTTTTAAAATGTCTGAGAGTTCTAGCTATGTAGTGAAATGTAGACTTTTCTATTGTATTGGGTGTAATTAAAATCATTTCAAAATCTGTGCTGTATTGAAATGTTTTAATTAAATCATACCAGTGTATTATCATGTAACACTGTGACTTCAGGAAAGTAAGTGGATAATTATAAGATAATTATACTTATCAAACTCAGGCAAGAGCCGTGGCTACATGTAGATATGTCGGGATGTTTTAAGGCAAAGGTTAAATATGGTACCATCTTCTTAGACTATCAGTTTTAATTGATGGTAGCAATTTCAAAACATTGAGTATTAAAATAAAATCAGAAATGTTCTTTAAAATGGAAATTTCCCATAAATATTTTATATAACGCAGAATCCCAAAACCACTTTGGAAGATGCCAGACTGCCGTAGAGTATGGGTTTATGTTTTTGGTCACTGAGGGAGGCTTTGGTGGAAAAGTTTGATGAGGAAGGATCGGGGTTTGCTATGAAAATCTTATACACCCCTGGGCTATAATCAAGCACTTGGAAAAGCACACACTGTTGAATTATTGAGGCCCTTCCACTGCCAAAGACTTGGAGAAGGTTTAAAACTCCTCATTGTAAGTAGAAATTAATAATCTGAGATTAACAACACATTATGTGTGCAGCTTTTATTGCCCTAGAGACCATTGTAGGCTTATAATGAGTATTACCCTGGGTCCTTTATTTTCTCTGGGGAGGGAATCCTGGGACCCTCCTGTTCCTGTCCCAGGGCTCACTAAGCTTTCTCTCCCCCCACTGTCATCTCTAATCCTCTACAGGAAGACAATATTCAAAAAGTATGTTTTTGTATTTCCGTTTTGATTCTTGATTCTTTTGATCATCATTTATTCATGTAGTCAAATATTCATTCATTCACTCAATAAATAGTGTGTGTCTGGCAAATAGTAAACAAGAAATCCTTTAATTCACAGGTGCTATTATTTGCTTAAAAAACCACCTTCCCTTCGGGTTGTTTTTCTATGCCAGTACCTTTCTGAATTATCTGAATTCTTTCTCAGACATGCACTCCTTATTTGTATAGGGAAAGAAAACAATAAAATGCATTTCCATTTAGGAGAAAAAAAGAACATATTGCAATATCTTACAGAAAGTTATATAAACATTTTTAGCCATGAAAAAGACTTTGGTAAAAGGTATTTATACTATACCCTAGACCCTGATTATTCTTGGATTTAAAAATAGCTACCAACTCTGACTCTGGAATCAGCTCTCTGCCAAAAACTGCTTTCTTTATTCTGGGTCATGTGTAAGCTATTTTAATAGGAGGCAATGTACACAATTGAGCATCAGCCTAGGAAGTTAGAGGCCAACATTGTATAACTGACTTGTCAATGAATGTGGCCTGTGACCTTGGCGAGGTGCTTAATTGCTTGGTGCTTCACTGTCAAGATGGAAATAGTGCTGCTGCAACCTCTTTCAGTGTGTACTTCATAGGGATGCTCTCAGGGTTTATCCTGTCAAATTCTTTAAACCTTTCTGAATAAATACAACATTATACTGTGCTGTTTTCTAGAATGTACTGTCCTATACATAGCCCTAAATTGTCACAGAGAGATGGCTCTTTGTTTTGTGAAATGGTTGTCTGGGTAAATCCCATTAAACACTTTTTAGAGAAAGATTTGTCTTAGGTAAATTGTGCCCAAGTTTTTAATGTAAAGATCTATACCTAAGTCTGGACCTTCAGATATGAGCATGAGTGTAGCTCTCACAAACTTTGCTTTAATATTAGTTATCAGTTAAAACAGTCATTGTCAAAGAGAATCTTTACAGGACACTTGCAAAGATGGCAAGACAAGTTTATTCAGAGCACTGCAGCAGGGGAGAGAGACTGCAGCATAAACTGAACTCATCTCCAGGTTTTTAAAGGTAGAGAAGAGGAAGCAAAAGGGGCTACAAGTAAGTGAAAAGGCAAGGAAAAGAAGATGGGACTAGGAGAGTTATGTAAAAATGGAAAGTTACAGAAGGGGTTAAGTGGAGAATTACCAAAAATGGTTTGGCGAAGTGGGCTGGTACAATATACATTTTGTGGTTTGGCTGCATCGTGTTTTCTTGAGCAGAAACTCAACAGGGCACTGGAGAGTGGTCATCTTTAGGGACATAGCCTAGTGTAAATGGAAGCCAGGCTAGAATCCGGACAAGTCTTTTAACACAGTGTTTGGGCAAGTCATTTTTGTGGTATGGAAGCTCACGGTTCCCATCATCTTGAGAGAAAAGGCTACGGTAATTGTCGTTGTTCCCACGTTAAGTCCATAGATTTTTAAATCTTACTAGCTTAGACATATTGTTCTAAGGAATTTTTATGAAAAATCAAAAGTATAATGACTTTTTTTCAGGCACCTTATCTGGAAATCAAGAAGCAGATGGATAAACAGGATCCCCTTGCTCATCCCTTACTGCAATGGTATAAAATTTTAGTTTTCATCTTAATGAAGACAGCATCATTTTCTACTGCTTGCTTTAAGAGAGAAAAAAAAAAAAAGCCTGTCTTACAAACCCTGCAGTGCTACAGTTCTACAAGCTTAGGAGACCTGGTGATTTTACAACCTGAGAGTCCTTAATGACTCTCACTTTAATTAAATCTTATACATCACAAGGGGAGGAGAATGCTGTCACATGCACTACCTGGGATAAATAGTGCATTTGACAGCAGTTTGCCTATAGTTTTAAAAGATGTGATTAACTAGATTATGTGGCAAAGACATTTTGGTTCATTTAATTTTCTAGTTCAGTGAGGACTAAGTGATGAAACTCAGTGTTTCAACCTTTATTATTGAAATCTAAGCTAAAATAAATGTTTTTTATATGTTGCTCCCTTAACAAGGGCAGTATAAATGTGATTAACTCTTTGCTTGCTCACTGCAGAAGATGCATAGTTTCAGAGTGAGCCAAGTGATGGATGTAGTGTTAGCCCAGCGTGAATTCGAGGAGGAGGGCTAGACTATGAAGAGGAAAGGTGGTTTGAGAAGTCACCTTGCTGTGATGCCCATTTCAAATAATTTGCCCTCTTCTACTTCAAGTAATTTCTCCTCTTGTTTCTCATTTGCAAAATGAAGACACTGGTTTCTACTCAGCATTCCTTATACGGGTTTTATATACATGTCTCTTTTAACTTTGAAAACTCCAACTCCATGAGATTTACCATACAGAAATACAAATGTAAGGCTTGTAAGAGATTGTTATGAATGAGCACTCATTCCATGCTATGACCAGGAAGTTTTAAAAAACATGTAAAGGTGGGCAGAGGCAAAAGAACCTGGCTTCCTCAAGATTCTGATTACTTAACTTTCACTTCATTAAAATTTTGTAATACACATTTAATTTAGCTTAACAAGATTATAACAAAAATTAGATATAGGCCGGGCACAGTAGCTCACGCCTGTAATCCTAGCACTTTGGGAGGCCGAGGTGGGTGGATCACCTGAGGTCAGGAGTTCAAGACCAGCCTGGCCATCATGGTGAAACCCCATCTTTTTTTAAAAAAATATATTTTTAAATAAAAATAAACAAAAAAAAATTAAATATTTTAAAATTTATAAATTTATAAAATTTATCTAAAAAATTAGATGTAGAAGCCTTCCCTCTTTGTATATGTTATAATCTGTTACTAAATTCTGATACATTAAGTAAAATAACACTAAATCTCCATTGTAACCTTTAAGTTTTTCTCATTGTTATATTCAGATTGAAGGTAAAAATTGCAACTATCTAGTTGCTTTCTTTTTTTCCTTAAAGTCAGACGATTAACTTTTAGTTCTGGTGATCATTTCCTTCAGCTTGTTAGTCACTCTTTTTTCAAGATAAAGAGAGTCTACCAAAACTTGATGTACTTTTCCCTACTTATTATTTTACGTGCTGAAAGTATAAAGCAGTTCCTTTCAGATACTTGAATTTAATTTTTTTCAATTGCAGTGCCTATGTATGTTGGATTTTTATATATAAACCACTGTATATATCAGCTCAAAGAGACCCTCACATATTTAAAGAAAAAAAGTCTTCATGAGAACTTATCCTTAATTTAAGCAGTGTACGAGAGGAATAAAAGAAGCAGATCCATGAATCGCTGTTCATCTTTGTATTTGGATTATCATTATTTGAAAGTACATTCAGAAATATTCAAATGTTCATTTTGCTGATACTTGAGGTTGTGCTTATTAAAAACTATGTCTTAGGTTTTAGGAAACTACTTCCCAGTGTGTTTTCTCAGATTAAAATATTACCTTTTTTGTTATATAAGCTCTTTAAATTGTTTCAAGAAGCAAACCTAAATTGTGCAACTAAATGAAATTATTTCTAAGTTTAGTTTATGGAAGAGCAAAAATAAGTTTTAATTACTTGACAGCTAAGAAAAAGAACTTTAAATATATTTGGCTTATATTTGTGACTAATGGATCATTTTAATTTCAGGGTGATATCAAGTAATAGGTCACATATTGTGAAACTGCCAGTTAACAGGGTAAGTTGTTTCTTTACATATGCATACAGAAATGGGAGGAGTACTTATCATTTGGGAAAAGTGACCTCGTGAGTTGTAGGCAGCCTCTCCAAGAACTGAGTAAAACCAGGTTAAATCTAATTATTTAGTTTGTAATAGCCGTTTGTTCACTAGCTCCAAGCCTTTCCAAGATAATAAATTCATATTCAGGCTGTTTCAAGTAAATAAAAACATCAATATGAAATCATTTAGTCATTCCACAAGCAATAGAAAAATATTATCTGGAGATTGATCAGAAGGAAGTTAATGTGCTTTGTAATCACTGTCAGTTTCATGTTGGCACATTTCCACTTTTCTATAGCTGAGAAGCTATTGACCTCAGCTTACTTATCAGCCTAGTAAGCTTAAAAAATAATAATTTGTAAAAAGCTATTAGACTCTGTATTTCACTTCTGATCATCACCTAAGAACTGTATTAAAAATCTCATTTTCACCATCTATGAGTCTCTAAATGTGAGATTCCTATGTGCTATTTTCCTGTATGGCTATATTCCTTAGAAGATGTCATCAAGCTATTAATCTAAAAGATTCTGCTTTTCATTTCTTTCCATGACCAAGGGAGAGACTATATTTGAATGTAGGCAAAAATTCCCAATTTTATAAATATATGTAAATAAAGCATAAGAGAATTTTTGCAGTTTATAAACTTTTCTGCTTAGCAAACTCCAGAATATTTCTCCAGTTGAATAGCTAGTATATACTTATGGACTCAATAATAAAAGGCTTAAAAGAAATGTAATTATGAAGGCAGATCTGCTTAAATATGATTGCATACTGTATTCCAGAGCTAAGTATAAATGACTTTGGATTGTCTGTTCCCTATTCCTTTCCCATTAGTCCAAAGAATTATTCTTTGTATTTGTAATTCCATGTGACTTATGATTTATGTCAAGTTTTAAAAAAACTTACACAAATTAGCTTGCTAATGTGGTTTGTGTAAAATTACTATAGTTTGAAAGTGGGTAACTCTTAAACCAATAAAATTTGCAATTGTCTTCAGCCTGAATATATGTTAAGTTTTACATGTTTTTGTTTGTTGTTATTTTTAAATGGCAGCAATTGAAGTTTATGCACACTCCGCATCAGTTCCTTCTTCTCAGCAGTCCACCAGCCAAAGAATCCAATTTTAGAGCTGCTAAAAAACTCTTTGGAAGCACCTTTGCATTTCAGTGAGTAAGGCCTAATGTTAATGGGGGTGTGCTCCACCCAGTTTTCCAGAAATGTATGGGGAAGATATCACTGTCTTTCAGTGAAAAGTCGTTCATGTTGAATGGTCATTCATGTTGAATAGTCAACTACATAATACTTGATTTGGCAATCCAGAACCTTAAAACGGCATCATGACTTATTATGTTGTGACCCACTTTGAAGATAACTGATTTTCTGGTTTTGCTTTTTTCTTTCCATTTTTTTTAGTGGCTCACACATTGAAAACTGGCACTCCATCCTGAGGAATGGTCTGGTTGTTGCTTCTAATACACGATTGCAGGTAAATTTTCTGAATGCTATTTAATAAGACCTCATTCTTCTTCAGAATTGAGATTCAGCACACAACCCTGTTGTTGGGTTTTTACCTGCAAAAGAGGAAGCATGTGAGCTTTAAAACATTATATGGAATTTTTAGTAGGCATACTAGAACTGAAGCAGAAGTCATCTGTACACGATGATCTAAACCCAAAACCCAAAATGGATCATACAATGGAAAGAAAGAGAAAGACTGGTCGCAGTGGCTCACACCTATAATCCCAACACTTTGGGAGGCTGAGGCAAGTGGATCACTTGAGGGCAGGAGTTCGAAACCAGCTTGGCCAACATGGCAAAATCCTGTCTCTACTAAAAATACAAAAAAAAAAAATTTAGCCAGGTGTGGTAGCGCATGCCTATAATCTAAGCTACTTTGGAGGCTGAGGCAAGAGAATAATTTGAACCCAGGAGGCAAAGGCGAAGGTGACAGTGAGCTGAGATCATACCACTGTACCTCAGCCTGGACAACAGAGCGAGACTGTCTCAAAAAAAAAAAGAAGAAAAAAGAAAGAAAAGAGAGTTTAATTTCTTATGAGGAAACAGTAAAACAAATCACACTTTTAACTTAAATGGAAAAACATTATCATGCACAAAGTAAAATCATACAGGCATTCTGTCTGTTAATTCAACGTACATACCTTGAGTACTGGGCCTCCATATGAATGCTTTTAGAGAATAAAATGTAGAAATAAGCGAAGTCGAGATTGGGTACTAGAGAGCCATCTGATACCTGCCTTTGTGCCTCCAAGACAGTACTTGGTGTTAATAGCATATCGTGGCTGTCATCTTCATCTTTATTTATGCCTTTCCTCCTGCAGATTTCACTTCACTCTCATGCAGCTGAATTTGTTTGCATCTGACAGCATAGGACGTAAGGAAATGATTAACTCAGTCACTTGAGCCAGATCTCATATTACGAAGACATTTTAGATGATTCAATTAAATGTTAAATGTTAAATGCATTTAGTATTCAGTTCATACTAATAGCATATGAGGGCCCAGGACATAGAGATAATAAGAAAGAAGTTTAGTTGTTCTGAGCAGTTTCTTAGACCAGTTGAAGGGTTTCAGTTATTGAAACTTATGTAACTTAAAAAATGTAATAAAGGATAAGAACAGGACGACAGACAGTGTTATTTAATGAAAATCTGAGCAGGTCACTTTGTTTATACACCAATATATAAATCCTAATCAAAATGCCTTACTGTGTCTTTCAGACCAAATTTAGTTTCTAAAATTTTAGTTCTATTAAAATAAAGGCCTACTAGTATACTTTACAATAAGTGTAATAAGTGACTGTCTTTATTACTGGTAAGATGGAAAACATTTATTAAGAATCTTTTTCCTCTAGATATCATTTTTCATATATAAACTGAGTTTTAAACACAAGGATATTAGTACTGTTTTCAAATGAGACCTTGGAATAGAAGCTCTATCATTTTTTTCTAAGACTGAATGTTCTGACATGAAAGTGATTGCCTTCTTTTGTCAAATATTAACATTTGAACCATGGACAGACCTCTCGCTCTCTCCCACTCTTCTCATCTTAGCTCCATGGTGCAATGTATGGAAGTGGAATCTATCTTAGTCCAATGTCAAGCATATCATTTGGTTACTCAGGTAATCTTGTATTTCATTTCTTACTTCAAATTTGTTAGGTTTAAATTTTCTTATTGTTTATACTCCATGCACAGCTTTCTATTGTGCCTTATTAGGTATATTTTTATTAAATTTATTTGCTAAATATCAAAAGCAAAAACAAAGCTCAATGTCAAGATGAATTTATAGTACTATCCCTAGTGTATGAAACAGAATATATGTTTTGTCAATTAAAAAATATTTTATTTAATATTTCTTATATTTATTCCTTCCACAAATGAATATTGAGACTGTATTATATGCAAAGCACTATGCAGGGCACTAAGAAGTACACATACATAATAACTTTAAGTGTAATTCTATGTCATGTTAATTTCTTATTTTTGGATTATTATATTATCTATAAAGAAGTTTTGAACATTATGGAAACATTAGAAGTAGAAAAACACCCTCGAAATCACCTTTCTTTTTAACAACTTGTATATTTGGTGAGAATGTAGGAAAAAATACTTTGGAATAAATTGAAAGCTCGTGCTTTGAAGGAGCCTGGTGAGTTCAAAATACAAAAGAATGATCACCAAATTGTTAGCATTAGTTATCCCTGGTGGAATTTGTGATGTTTTCTTCTTTTCACTTTAACATTTTTGGAATATTTTATAATGATCAGTATGATTTATATAACGACTTACCTATTCTAGTTTAAATATAAAATAATTATGCTCATTGTAGAGATTCAAGCTGCCCAGAATTTTTGAAGAGCAAATGAAAATTTCTCTACTACAGCTTCAGTGTTCTGTGTATTTTCCTTCACATTTTTAAGTGGCTTTATATACATATAACTGCATATGTAATCAGTTTTCCTTGTGTGCTTGTATGTGTGTGTGTGAGATTATACAATCACATTACATGTATAGGAGATGTCATTCACATGGTGCCTGAATGGTAAATCTTAATATCCTCATGTTTTAGGAAAGGATACTTAGAGATCTGATAACTAGCTGAACATTAACGAGAACTACCTAATTCATTTACCAAAGTTCATGTTCTTCCAACCATAACAAGTTGTTTCGCAGTGATAGGAAACTTGGAATGCTTAAAACTGGATTTATAATTAGAAATACTAAAAGAAAACAGCAACATTGATAAATGCTGAAATGCTTATGAAAAGAAAACTTTAAAAAATTAGAAGGTTGCATGTTAACAAAAAAAAGAAAAATTGGGATAAAAACTATATGAAAAATTAAAATATAATCATTTAAGTAATAACCATTGTTGTTCAACAAAGCACCCTAACCTTAGGGCAAAACAACAACTTCATTAGGTTCATAGATTCTTTGGGTCAGGAATCTGGGGTGGGACTTGGCTAGGTGATTCTTTAGCCTCTTGAAGTATCCGCTGAGTGGCACTCAATTGATGGATGGACTACACTGGCAGGTCTGAGACAGCCTGACTCATATTCAAGAGTTGGGGAATTATACTCCATCTCTTGGTGGCAAAGAAATACTGTTGCAGTGATCTCTGAAAATATAATATGCCAAAATAACACTAAGAAAATAAAAACCAGGAAGTGTAAAATACTTTAGAGATAGGAAATGGAATAACAAAGAAGAAATTGATTAAAATCAGACTCTAAATCTTGCTAAAACAGTACAAAATAAAAGCTAAAAAATCAGCTTAAATAAATAAATACCTGCTCAGCATAAAGAAAAAACACAGCAAGTTATCAAAGTATTGTGATTTTCTGCTTTTTATACTGGTATATAGACACCTTTGATGGGCACATGGAAAGAATCGAGGAAAGGTATAAACTGTGTGAATGGATGTAAAAATTTGTCTGTGTATATGTGCATTTGTCTGGAGAGGGAGTACATAGGGTTTGTCAAATTCTTGAATGGCTCTTGATCTGAAACAAATGTAAGAGTCACTGAAGTAAGATGACATAGCATCAGTAGTTGATTTTGAAGGCTGAAAAGGTAGGGGTAAGAGAACAGGACAGCTTCTCTGCATATGCACCCTTTGCTTTTTGGTCAGAATTGTGTTTGAAATGCAAGGTCTTCTCAACCTGTCCCCATCCACCCCTGGACTTTTTCGGAAGGCCTGGAAAAGTTAAATACTTTATAAATTTGTAAACAGGCTTTTCCCCATCTTATTAAGCCATTTACTGAAACAACTACAAACATCAACATCTATCTTAACTTCTGGTTTAATAATAGATGAACACTTTCTAAAAAAGTATAGATACAAATCTACCTATTATAAAACAAATATATATTTTAGTTCTGCTTTTCTGAATTATCCACAGTAAGAAATTATGGCATTTACATAGTAAGCTAAGATTTGTGACTATCACAGGCAAAAAACCTTAATATAATTTGTCTTAATGAGAAGAAATGTTAAATTCTACATAGAATTTTTAAGTTATATTAATTTTATGCAGAAGAATTTTTATTCTTGCTTTCAATGCAAGAAAAAATAGACTCAGGTGCTGAGGGCACAGACCTTTGTTACTGTCTCTAGCCTGATGTGATCAAACTTTAGCTAGAATGGAACTTTTCATAGTAGGTGGATTGTACTTTGAGCCGCATCAGACAGCTTTGTCCCTAAATTATTATTTTGCTGATGTTTTCAGGGATGAACAAGAAACAGAAGGTGTCAGCCAAGGACGAGCCAGCTTCGAGCAGTAAAAGCAGCAATGCATCACAGGTGTTGTAGTGACTTGAGTGACTGCTTATGATTAGTGAACTGTGGCCTCATTAGCCAGCAGAACTTGGAAAAATAGGCTTTTTAAGTCTGCAAAATTATTTAGTGTGGTCATTACTTATAAAGGAATAAAACTCGCTCTGAGATGCAATAACTAAATTACCTCCACACGATGATTATTCGACAGATATTTATTATCTACCACTGTAATAGCAGAGATACTCCTAGACAGTAGAATACAGTGATGGCCAAAAGTAGACACGTATTCCAGTTCTCTTGCAGCCTACATTCTACTGAGGGATATAAATAAATAAAATACATATTTATATAGATAGAATGCTAGATATTATGAAGAAAAATAAATCAGTGACAGAAGACATTTAATGCTGTCTAGTGGAAGAGGGATCTGGGATGAATGTTAAATGGGATGGTCAGGAAAGGATATTCTAAGAAGGCGACATTTGAGTCAAGACCTACAGATGATGAGTGCATGAGTCATGTGCCTCTCTAGGAGAAAGAACATTCTGGGCAGAGAGGAGAATGACCATCAATCCCGTGTTGTTTCAGAGAAAGCAGGTATATTCTGGGCAAATTAAAAATTCATCTGATAAATAATGTTACTTTAAATTTTTAAAAAAGAGTATAGCTAATGTAATATCTGAAAACAAAAACATCCCAGTTTTTCTACATGAGATGTTCCTGAAACCTCTGTGACCTAGTAGATGATGCTATTAAAACATGGGTTGGTTTTGGATAGTTAGTTGATCTGAAGTAATTGATTTTGATGTTTGAAAAGATCATGCAAATTTAATTTTGTTTACCTTGAAATAAAGAGACCAAGCTTTTAGTAAAAATAATTCTAATTCTATGTTGTGAGGTTATTGAACCCTAATTTACATTTTTCAGTTCACTCATCTTAAGAATAATTTAGTAATGATTATGTACAGAAATTAAATGAGGCAACAAAAATAGTTTAATAGTAAGAGAATGCAAGGAAATTGATGGTAGTCTAAATAGGCCTCCCCCCCACCCGGAGCCATCTTAGTGACTATTATTTTTTAATGATGAACAGTTAGTTTTTTTACTATAGTGTTCCATTCTGACTCTAAGTTTTAATTTTTTTTTTGAAATTTAGTCACAGAAAAAAGGACAGCAATCTCAATTCTTGCAAAGCCGTAATTTAAAATGCATAGCCTTATGTGAAGGTAAGTTGAAAATTTTACAAACCTCATAGTGTTAGTTCCTACCTCATGTATAATTAAGAATATAAGTATATTTACAGAGTGCTTATAGTGGATTAGGGAAAGCATTAGTCCTTGTGACCATCTCAGAGGGCACAAATGCAAAAATGGATACAGTGAAGATCATAAAGGTTCAAACCAAATTGCAGAATTGGCAAGAATTCAAACAGTGATATATTTTATTTCTGGCAGATAATTCCAGAATGGTAATTATGTCTTTCTGATCAAGTAATCCTTATCTCTTTAGTTAATGTGCTACCTTCCTCTTAAAGTTGGTATTTGAATATATGATACGATGAAAAATGTGAAAGATGAACCAAGCACTGAGGAGATAACCTATTAGGTCTTCCTGTTCCTACACTGAAATTACTATTTTATTCTGTACTTAGGACAGAAAAATTGATGGGTGATTTGCAAGATCATATACCTTTCTTTGTTCTTGCTTTAAAATATGACTTGGGCTAAAAATTTATTTTTTCTTTTTGTGTTAGGAGTTTTAGTAACTACTGTCAACTGTCTTAAGTTTTCAACACACAGTGGTTATGTAGGACATGAACATACTTTCTACATAGTTCTTAAATCAAGACCTATCTTCTTTTTGTAATACTTAGATGAGTTCCTTTTTGTTATACCAGTTGTTATTTAAATTATAAAGTTGTTACATGGCCTTTCACTGTTTTTAACCTATATTTCTTGATAGACAGTAAGGTTAAACAATTTTCGTGTTTTCATTAATGCTTGTACTTGTGCTTTAGATTTCAAAGAGGAGGGATATATTAAGTTGGAATGGACTAGGATTCCTTTAGAATAAAGTGGTTCTTCACTTTTTTTTCCCACTTATAGTGATCACCTCACCCGACCTGCACAAACATGGAGAGATATGGGTTGTCCCCAATACTGACCATGTCTGCACACGATTCTTTTTCGTGTAAGTGTAAATGCTCAAATTTGTATGTTACTGTCTTTGCCACAAATGGGTTAGTGGTGACTGAATTATCGTTTGGTCTCTTTAGCTGGCAAGATATAACATGTAATTGATTTTATCATCAACTAATATTTTTGTTTTATTTTCAATAAAACATTAAAAAAATCTAAACAATGGTTAAATGCTATTAATTTAGAAGAGCTGATGAAAAACAGCTATTAACTTAGAACTAAAGAAAAACATCATCTTGGCTGGGCACAGTGGCTCATGTCTGTAATTGCAGCACTTTGGGAGGCCAAGGCAGGTGGATCACATGAGGTCAGGAGTTTGAGACCAGCCTGGCTAACATGATGGAACCCCGTCTCTACTAAAAATACAAAAATTAGGCGGGCATGGTGGTCCATGCCTGTAGTCCCAGCCACTTGGGAGATGAGGCAGGAGAAGAGTTTGAACCCGAGAGGTGGAGGTTTCAGTAAGCAAGGATAGCACCACTACAAACCAGCCTGGGTGACAAAGGGAGAATCTGTCTCAAAAAAAAAAAAAAAGAAGAAAAAACAAGAAAAGAAAAACATCATCTCTGTCTCTCTAACCATCTCTCTGTAGTATGTGTATGTATAGAAATAAATACATATACAAAAGTATATGTATGTATATACATACCATAAGTATACATACAAAAGTATACATATCTACATACATACAAGTATATATATACATACAAGTATACATACAAAAGTATACTTGTATGTATATATATACACATACATGCATATACTTTTATTTTTAAAATGTAGAACTGAGATGAAGAACACAATCATGAAAAGGTCTTCCTATAAAAGATTGATCTACATTCCATACAATATGGGCTGGCAGTGCGGTACATTTTGATGTGAGGTTTTTTTGGCACGACTGTGTCAAAAGAGCTACATTAAAATATAAAAGCATTATTTTTAATTCCTAAATAATGAGTGCAATAGACCAGTCTAGCTTTCACTCTACGCTTGGCTTCCAACCCTTTTCCCATGCCTTTCACACCTTATCCATGATCCTGTCACAGAAAGGATTTCAGGGGAGAATTGAGCGTATCTGTTTTGTACTTTATGTCGTTTTCTTAAAAGAAACTGAAAAATTGCTTCTTAAGATTGCTTCAGTATACTGCGTATCTCTAAAACCCTGCACATTCAGCATTGGATCTGTTGGCTTGTTGACAGACTATTCACAGTGAAACTTATGAGCTGCCTGGTTTTCTTTTGGATGATTTAAAAACTGTGATGGTTCTTACGATAGATATTTACTGGCTATAGATTTCTTTCTTAACAGTGAGGCAGCACTGAGTATAGTAGAAAGAGCCCTGCTTTTGATTAGATAGTTTGAATCCTGGCTGAATAATAATTAGTAAAGTGATATTGCCTAGATGTATAACCAGTCTAAGCTTCATCAGTAAAATGATAATAATGTTTATCATTTATGTATAATCATTTCTGTAATAATCATTTCTGTAATAATTTCTGTATCAGTCAGAATCCAAACAGGAAACAGATGACCCGTGAAAAATATTTCTGTGTCATCCACAATTAGATTATTTACAAGGTATGGTTATAGGGAAACCACTGGTCTTGTGTAGTACCCTGGATCTATTAGCACCAGAGCTGTTATACATTCCCAGGTACAAAAGGACACAGGCAGGAAGCAGTCGTGCTGGGAAGCTCCATTGGCCAAACCCTGCCAGAAGCTAGAGAACAGTGTAGCTTATTGAGAAAGTCCTTACAGGTCAGGCTCCTGGGGCAGAAGGACTCCAAGAGAATCCTGGGGGCTCCTAGAGAAGGTGTCTGCACACAGTGCCTTTAAAGGTTATTAAGAGGATTAATTTAGCACAATGCGGGCCTTGGCTACTGAAAAGATCATTAAATATTTTTTTCTCTCTTCTTTCTTCACTATCTTGATTGTTATCCACTATTAGATGCTTGGCCTTCCAAAAAGGAACCTTCAGTCACGAATTTATTTCATTGAGAAATCTTGAGATTTTGACAGAAAATTAACTCCAGAGTCCTTTTCTTAGCCTGTCATTGAATCAGTTCATCTACTCCTGCATCTTGCTAAAATGCAAATTAATCGAGCTAAATAAACAACCTTCGATATTTAAATAGACAGTACCATTCTTCTGAACTTTTAGATAAATTATACATAACGCCTATCTGTAGGGATTTAAGTGTTCTGGGGGTGTTTACTGGAGAAAAGCATTTCTGTATTTCATAAGCAAAAATTGAGGATAAATCATAAGAAAAGAGAAGTACACTCAGATATTTCCTAAATAATCTAAGGGAAAATATCATATTAAGATAATTTTCATTGCTTTATAAACACAAATGAGATTTCATCCTTTTTCTCTGAGACTTATTAAGGAAAATTGATAAATTCAAAACATATCAGAAGGAGAATCTATCCACTCATTAATGTGCATTCTAATTGCAACCATCAGTTTCTTTCTCTATGAAAGACATGATCGCAGAGTTCGACTAGTGGTGAGCCTCCCTAGCGCGTGGTAACACCTAGAAAAAGAATAAATCAATGAGAATGAAGATAAGACAAAAACTCAATTTCTTTTCTTTTTATTTTAATTTTTGATAAATTATGTGATCCTGGATGTTAGAAGCTTTGCCTAATGACTAGGATATGAGTTAATATGGTTATCTTTTTTTAAAATCGGTTATCAGGTAAAAATATTAAAAATTAAAATAACTCCCATGCTAATCTGATTTCTGCAGTTGAGATGATAAAAGTCACATAATATACTAATAACATGTTTGCCAACAAGTAAACAACACAGAATGAGAGAAAAATTGGAGGGAAATTTTAGTTAACAGGCTGGTGTATCAAAAAAATGAAAGTAAAATTTAAAGAAAGATAATCAATTTAAAAAAAAAGGGAAGAGGAGAATTAGAAGTTCAAAAAATTTTTGTTGCAAAATTCCAAAATGAAGAAATTTAATTAAATATAAGCGCTCCAGGCAAAATGTAATAGTTCAGATGTTATAAACAGATCCAAGCCAATTCCCAGTTTCTGGAAACTGTGAGTAAAGCTTGATTACATGACTAACCTTGAAATGTATGTGTACTAGGTCATTAAGACCCATATATAGAAATAAGGAAGCTGTTTTCAAAAGGGTTGGAGATGTGAATGTAAGAATGCATAAAATGCTCACGTTATAACTGTTTGGTGAGTATTTGCCTTGTAAGCCTACCAATACCTTACAACCAGTGTACAAATAGGAACCCATTATTTAAATTCCCTGGCCAACATCTCATCTTCTCCAATCTTTGCAGGAATTTTATACATCAAAGAAACTTGAAACCCAAGCTGCAGTTTTCCATTTCTTTTTCCTTGCTCACCATAGTCATCAATTCCCAAGTTTATCTTTTCACAATTTTCTCCCAATGCCTTTATTCCCATGGATATATTTTTCTTTCCCGCAGAGTACATCAAAAGGTTATTAGTTCTCTCTGTTTCTAATTTCTTCATCACTCTCAACCTCTTTTGTGCAATGCAAGATTTATTAAACATTACCATTATTACACTAGTGATATACCTCTTTAGTATTCAGAAATTGAAGATAAGCAAAAAAGGGAGAAAATGTCCCATATTATCCCCACTTAGAGTTAACTCGGATTAATATTTTGTTGTACAGCCTACATTCCTATGCTAATAAAATTCTAAGATCATACTATTTATACCATATTCATTTTCCTAAAGCAGTGTTGTGATTATTCTTTGCCCATACAGGCTGATAGTTAAATAAAAACATGGCATTCTGCAACATATAGAGCTCATTTTACCTTACTTCAGTTACATGCACAAAGCACTGATTAAGTGAAATTATTATCCAAGTTCTTTTGTTAAAACAACTTGAAGTTGTATTTTCCACTATTGTGCCTTTGCTCAGTCAATCCAAATGATTTGGCCTTCTTACCAGCTAGGCCATTAGCCTATTTTTTAAGGCTCATTGAAACATGGTCTTCTCCATGGCACCTTCCCTGACCTCCCAGTCCAAAATGAAATCTGTCTTTACTCTGAATTTTGCTCACCCTATGTTTAAACAGCTCAGGCTGCCTTGTCCTACAGTTAATTGTATAACCCTATTTTCTCCCTTAGTAAAGTACAGACTCTCTCTGTGCATGGGAATCCACATAATGACTTGTGCAGAACCACTTAATATTCATCGAATGAAGACAATGACAAAAGGCTGGATGGTCTAACTTAATGAAAAGATTATACATGCACTATGAAGCAGACTGTGTCCTTATAGTATCAGATTTTTTTTTGAGCCAGAGTCTCATTCTGTAGCCCAGGCTGGAGTACAGTGGCATGATCACAGCTTGCTACAGCCTCAACCCTCCAAGCACAAGAGATTCTCCTGTCTCAGCCTCCTGAGTAGGTGGGACTACAGATGTGCATACCACCATGCCCGGCTTTTTTTTTTTTTTTTTTTAAATTTGTAGAGATGAGATTTTGCTATGTTACTCAGGTGGGTCTCAAACTCCTGGGCTCGAGTGATCCTCCCGCTTCAGCCTCCCAAAGTGCTGGGATGACAAGTGCAAGTCACCATGCCTGGCAACATCAGATTTCTTATAGATACTTTGGATAAGTGATGGCTGTCAATCAGCTCACAACGAATTTCTTTTCTGTATTGCTTATGTAAAACAGTGCTATAGTTTCTGGGTTCCAGATATAGGGAGACTGAAACAGATTTACATGTGCCAATCTTAAACCTCTCACAAAAAAATGCTGTATCCATTTCAGAAGAAAAGTTTTCAATACTTTTAAGTTTTTACTCATGAAATGTTCTGACATACCTAAGAAATTTCCAGGCAGCTAAATTTCATCTAATATCCTAGTTTCTATTATTTTTAAAGCAAATTGGTTAATTTTTCACTAAAATTTTAGTAATCTTTTTACACTTCCTGGGAATATGAGTAGTTCTTATCTCCTTTTAGATGTTTCCATTTTTCATTCTACCAGATCCCAGTCCAATGTATCATCTTCCCTAGTGATATCATTCATGTTCTATTTCTTTTAAATTTTGTTGCTTTTCACACATAAATGAACTTTACTCTTAAATCATAAATAGCTGTGACATGTTCTGTAAATGCTATTGTAATAAATACCCTAATGCCACTAGCAACTTATATGTCTAAGCTTTGCCAGTTGCCCAAATTAAATGGATGTTTGATTTTTCTTGATTATTATGTATGCATCAAATTTAAGAAATCTGAATGCCTTTGACCAATTTTGTCCTTCAACCCACAATTGTTGTACTTTTTTGTGGGTTTCCTAGGCAGTAAAAAAATACCCACTTTATTTAATACTTTTAAGCATGCTTTCTCTCTCTCTCGGTCTTTCTTTTTCTCTCCCCACTGTCTCTCTGGTTCTCACTCTTGCCTTCATTCCCACTTTTGCTCTGTGCTCTCTCTTCTCCCTCTGTGCTCTTTCAGTCTTAAATTATTGTAATTTATTCAAATAATGTGAGTCTCATCTCTTCTCCACTAACTTCTAATGCTACATAACATTTGGGTAGATAAACCCTTCCATTTGACTGAAAAGAGTGATGGGGGAGCAATCAGGCATGACTGGAGAGGAAGTCTGGATTCGAATGAGGAAGGAACCGGTATTGTTGCCAGTAACTTGGATTTTGTTCTGTAAGTGAGGTGGAGGCCATTTTTCTATCGATTTTGCATAGGTGGGGAATAGGTCTTGTAGGAGAAATGATGGAAATAAGTGTAGAGACAGAGAGATCAGTTATAATGTTGTAATAACATTCTAGGTCAGTTTTTCTCACCACAAAAAGAAATGGTTTTGACATTGTGACTTAGAAAAATAATTTTATCTGTAGTGAAGTCAGTGTTCTTTATCCTATCCTATTCTATCCTAGTCATTTAAAATGCTGGTCTGGACAACCTAAATATTTCACAACCCACTAGTTATACTCAACCTGCAATTTGAAAATCACTCATTTACATGAATGACAGTGGAGGCCTAAACAAAGGTAATGGCATCAGGTAGACAGAGGATTTAGGAAAATGGAAGCGAGATGGCTTGGTGATTAATTGGGGTTAGGCACAAAGAAAGGCCAGGAATGACTAAAGGTTTTCTGTTGCTGTATGAGGATATATCACATTGAGATATGAATAGAATAAAAAGTAGCAGTCCTAGGGTCAAAAAATAAGGGCTTTGAATATACTTGAATTTGTGTTATCTGTAGGAAAGTTATGTAGAGAGAAAAATCTAAGGATAGGAGGTAGGTTTTAGGAATCAGCATGTGGGTGATAGTTAAAACTTGGAAGGGGCTGAAATAATTGAGTTTGCATATCATGAGAAGAGAGAAAACGGAGGTGTGATTCATGTATAAAACCATCACCGAAATGAAAGGCCAAGGAAGAGGATGCAATAAAAGTGACTGAGAATTAATCTCGGTAACAGAGCACTTACTGTCCTGAGAAAATATTTGTAATTGGGCTGTGTACCACATATCCCATTCTTTTTCTTAGGGTAATATTTTACCATGAGGTGTCATTGCCATGTATATGTAAATTGAACTTTTCTAAGTATATCTGAAACCACAAACTTACAGGGTAAGAATTAGCCAAATAGACAACCTTGAATTTAGTTAAGAATTTATACTTGGTACAAATGCAATTATCACTTGATGTTGAAGCAGTGGATTATGTAAGGAGCTAGGTTCTCTTTGCTGTGTGTCATCTTTTCATTTTCCTGTATTGTGCTATTTCAGGAAAAGATAGTGGCTAGTATTAATCTTTGAGACACTGTGCTTATATCCCTGGTTATCTGTTTTCAAGTCATTTCCACTTTTCTAAAGCTTCTGTCTTGAAGCCATTTTTATGAAGTAGAATTAATTTGTCATTTGTTCCCCTCTGAATATGATCATGAGAGCTTGAAAGTTCATTCTTAGGAAATTCTTATTGCCCAAGTAAGTTTATTTGAGAAAAATGAATTACCATCTAAAATGTAATTATTTCTTTTTAAAGAACTTAGTAATTGCTGTCCTTCTACTGCTGAAGTAAACTTAGCAGGCCTGCGTTCTTCTGTGAAGTGCCAGCATAAATAAGAATAGGTTACAGTCAGACTAAATAGTGCAACCAGTGATAAGAAAAAAGGGCAGCACTGGTTATGGGTGAATAATTATTAGAAAGCAGGCATGGCAAAGAAGCAGTGGCAGAAAGTGAAATGTCATCAGTCAGAAAATGAAGAAATGATTGAAGTAGGAGTAGAGTAAAGAAGTCCAGAACCTAAGCAACATAAAGTTAAAGCTGTTATATATTTTTTATAGTAGATTTCGTAGCAGCTGCTGTGGGAAATGCCTACAAGGTCAAAAACACTGAGGAGCTTCATGCAACAACTCAGACAGTGCTTTATGTGGGGATTTAAAAAATGCAAGAAAGGGGAAAATTTAGGCATGATATAAAATAATGGCCTGTTCTGTGTTTAGCAATGAGAACATATTGTTAAATACAACTGAAAAATAGCCATACAAACTTGCTTTGACTCTCTTGGGCTATATTTTAGGTATCAAATAGCACTTCTAAGCTGTTTTAAATGCTGCCATCTTTCAAAATGTTTTTATCTTTTTATGTTTCATATTTCAGCTATGAAGACGGCCAAGTGGGAGATGCAAATATTAATACACAAGAAGGAGGCATTCACAAAGAGATCCTCCGAGTAATTGGTAATCAAACTGCTACAGGTTAAAGGACCACCATTTAATTAACATGATCTGAAAGCCTTCCTCGGGTTCAAAGCTGGATTTTGAACTGAAGAAGATGATAAAATAATTTATTGTTATTATAAACAAAATTAACCCTTTGAATACTGATTTGTTTTTTCTTAGTATTTCTAAGTATCTCGTTAAATACCTAAAATGGTATAAAATTTATCAACTGTAGGGATATGGAATCTAGTAATAAAATTTCAACAGCACTTAAACTGAAGTTTGGGTTGCTCACACAATAAACAGATTGAAAAAACAGTTTTGTGCTGATATTTTTATATTAAGCTCTTTCACTGGATATTTGGTATTATATACCGACATTTTAGGTTACCAAAATAGAATTGAGAACATTTTATAATGGCGTCTAAATCTATCAGATACTTTGCAATAAGTATAATGTTTGCACATTCTGATGTGCTATATAATTAGTATGGGCATTCTAATGTTTTGGAAGGGATGTTCCCTATTCTTCTATTTTTCTTCATACAAAACAATTAGGTCTTAGTAGCAGTGCTTTGCCAAAAAGTGTGTAATATACACATTTATAGATTCATGCATCAAAATGTGTGGTTGTGAATATATTTGTGTATATTCACACGTATGTTTTGACAAGAAAGATGGCTTAACTTTACAATTTTATCCTCATTTAATGGAAAGAAGATAATATTTAATAAGCAGTAAATTTGGACATAAACCAAGATATGAGCCAAATTTACCACCATTCATTCACTGAAAATATTTGCAGACAATTTTTTTGCTTATCTAAAGAAAGTCAACTCTTTTAAAATGCTATCTAAAAGTCATAATTTGGGGAACATATGTGGCCTGGTAGACCAAACCTATATTCAAATGATTATATATTTAAAAGAAAGGCCTCAGAATTTAAAGAAACCATATATATTTTTTATTTACTACAACAAAACATTTTACAATTTTATTTATGCCACACCAGCATTTTTATATTTGTTCATCTAATACCTCTGCTTATTTTTTTTCATATTGAGAAAGAACACAAACTTTGAAGCTTCTTTTATATTAAAAGACCACAAATACGTTTATAGAGAACAATAACACCAGCTCTCAGCATTTCCTTTTCAAGAGTCATAATTTCATCAAAATCATTTCTTATTCTTTGAGTCCTAGAGTTCTCATTCATCAAGTTTTAATTGACAGTGTTTATTTTCCTACATGTTGTCTTTGGAATAAGGCCATTCGTGAAAGCAGTTTAATTAGTGAGTCTGCCACTCTATTCAAACCCTGAATCAAGGCTCTATCTGATTTTAATTTATGTCGAAAGAAAAAATAAAAATGTATAGTCATTTGCAAGTATAATATGATAACTGCTGTGTTTATTTCGTTTGTCTGGCATAAAAGGTTAGAAAAAGGTCATACGTGTTGTTACGGGTTGCAGTTTAGGAAGTATTTGCTAATCATTTGTTTTATTATATTGCAAATAATTGATATGCCACTTATTTCTGCAAAAAATAAATAGAATTGAAGTGGTTGGGATGTTAATCATTTTGTTAGTATCTACTTAAAACATTGATCTGTTTTGACTTGTGCCTCTGAACTCTGGGCTAAGCTGAGGGATATTAGTAATGGGGTAGGGCAAAGGTATAATATCCTGTCTAGTGTTTTGTGACCACTTATTTGAAGATTAGCGTGGGACATGAGGACCACTTGCTTTTTTCTGCCAAGATGCTGCAAGTCTCCCAGATCACTTTAACTGTGTTTTTAAAACATTTTTAAGCAACAGAATTATTTTTTCAAATTAATTTTGTGGGACAGTCTATACATGAGAAACATGAAAATGTAATACCAAGATTTGGGAGAGGGGATCTTGGAATGCCACCTGTTTGGCCACGAGGACCACTGAGCACCTCCGATAAGCTCTGTAGAGTGCCTCCAGCATAGTTTAAAAGCCGCTAACCTAATCCATTATGGCTTTACTTAACATTTGAATGATCTGTAAGGAATATAGTATTGAAGTCTGAACTGGAAGGGTAACTTGTAGGACTCAAGAAAGGCTGTTTAAGGAAAATTGGCATAATAAAAACTGCTGCTGCTGACTTAAGAATATGAGTAGGTTCACCAATCAGAGGAGATTAAGTAGTTGATAGTTTAATGCTAGGCATCTTTTATGATAATAAAATAAGATGTCTTGTTAGGACAGTTAATTGTGTTGTGTCATGATGCAGAATGACAGATTTTGTTTCAAAAAATTGTGTCAGAACCTTTGTAAGCAACTAGTCTAAGAAGAATCAGCCTTATTTTTAAATTGAACTTTTTGAAATTAGGGATACTATAATATACTGACAAAGATGCTTTTCTGTATTTCTAAAGAATCTAATTTCAATTACTACCATTGGCATATTAATATGCTTCCAAAATCCAAACAGGTCCATACACTTTATAGATTTAAACACTGTTATCATGCTTTGATTCAGTCATTCATTAAAATATTATCTATTGACTTATTTGATGCTTCCAAACATTTGATATTGTATTGTGTTTTTATAATTATTTGAAATCTGTTCACTGATGCTTTGTAACGATTTTATTAATTGTGTAGCCATTGCTACTTAGATAGCAACCCACTGAGCGAAGGCAGTCATTCATTTTCACCCTTGAAGTAGGGGAAGAAAATTATTAATTTATTAGCTCTACTTTTTCCTGCATCACTGATTTTGTAAACATTTTACTATTAATAATCTGTTCTCTTTTACTGTATTAAATGAGAAGGAAATGAACATTTGAGAACAGAAAACAGTAATAATATACAAATAATCTAGTGCTATAAAATGCATTATAGTAAGGCACTTTTGGTGCCTTTGAGTACACTATGCTGGAATGAATTTTATGCTTGTTGCTCAGTAAATCTCAGTCACATGTTGGGTTTGAAGCTGTTTCTTTAATTTAAAATTTAATTTTAATAGTGCCAAATTTTAAAGTTATTGTCAAATACTATGTAGTATAAAAGAAAACCAACCCAAACTATTGTTAATGCTCTGAATGATTTTCTTTGAAAATTTTAAGTTTAGAGAAGAAATTCTTTCATTTTTCTCCCCTTTGCTAAAAGTAAGAAAATCTGTAATATGTAAGTCTATGAATCTTTAAATAACTGAAAGAATTTTAGCAGTACTTTGTATAATAAAAATATTTTTAAAACTATAACTTGCCTTAGACCATGGGATTTCAGAAAGTTTTATCGAAAAACTCATCATCCTCATTAAAAAGTCTGGATAACTTCATCAGATAGTAATTTAATATGTCATGAAGGGGCCACTCAACATTGGATCATCTACCATCTCAATAAATATGGATTTCATGGTGGCATTTGAAGCACATTTTGCAAACATTATGATGTTTCTATTGTCTTGCTGAATTTTTATTATAACACTACCTCAAGACAAATGATAGACTGTTGGTAAGGTAAATTGGGTTTTCAATGTAAGGAACAAATACAAATTTACAAATAGAAGTCATCAAATAATTCAACAGTAAGACCATACTGGACACAGATGTCAGCTACTTCTGGACAATGTGGTAACATGGATATTTCAGTCACTGGTAACATATGACAGGGTTAACACCCAATACATTATTTGAAAGAATTTGGATTGCAAAATTTGAAATTAATTAGTTTATTTTGAGATTGGTTTTCTACCTGGGTCAATTTTATGTCCATTACCTAAACCCACAATCGCCCACTCTAAAGAGTTAAAGGAGGAAAACACCCAACTGCTACACTAGAATTGCAGACGGAATATTCAAGCATTTTGGCGTTTAATGTCTGCTAAATTTTTGTCAGATTATATATATATATGATGTATATTATTACTCAGTAAATTTTTCTTGGGAATTTTGTATACACTATGAAATATTAGGCTAAGTTTTTGTAGGTCAAAAGAATTTCAAGTAGTTTTTAGACAAAACATATCCATGAGTGTGAAAAAAGCAGTGTTGAAGAACAGATTACATTACACATTTACCAGCAAGTCAGTAAAAAATAGTGCTTATTTACATAGTCAATATAATTTAATGTTCTAAAAATAATGTCTTCAATCTGCCCAATATATAATGTATCATTTGAGATTTTTAAAAATGCAGCCACTCCTTTATGTAAACATTAAGATATGCCTATGTTTCTTTAATGATACAGCCTCTTTATAATAAATTTCTTGATTTTTGTGCACAGAATAGTATTGCAACCTGCCAGCCTTTGGTGCCTTAGAATTATTATGAATATTTAACAATATGTACATAATGTAAATAACTGCCAAGAGATCAGTGAGGCCAGATATTTTCTCTATTCACTTTTTATTGCTCTTGCTTTCTATTGCTATTAAAGCCTCTTTTATCCAGCTTTGTAATAGTTCCAACATTGTAGCCAATGTAAATGTTTACTTTCAATAAATCTGAATTTGTTTAACAAGTACGGTATATGTGGGCAGTATTTTGAAAACTCAGGCTTTAGATTCTCCTCTTGATGAATCTTGCTTCTAGGGACTATGTAGTTGAAGGACTCAAGAAACTAAAACTGACGTTGCCCTTTTTATTTTTAAGATGAAGGAAAAAAAGAAAAAAACCTCTTTTCATTATTCCCCATGTCGTTTCAACAGATTTAAATTGATCCTATGAGTGCCGTTTTAATTTCAAATTCTGTCAAGAAGTATAGCATTGAAACAAAAGATTATTTTATGTTTGTTTGTGTGTCAATTTGTAACACCTGGACATAATATCTAAAGGAGCATTTCAAATGAACTGTCCTGAATTTTCTAAGCGTTTTTGACCTAGAAAATAATCAGAAAATGATTTTTAAAGCATTACTTTTTATAAAATACATCTTATTAATTGAATAAGACCTTAGTCCATAAATAAATATGGTTCTCTAAACCCATTAATAGTAAATATGTATGAGAAGCTTACTGTACATTCTTACAATAAGTAAATTTTTTTTTACTCATGATAGAGTCATAACTGAGAAACTTTAGATAGCAAAGTTCTTTTGTAAGACTTGATTTCAGTTACTCTAGAAATACTTGTTGGGATTCTAGCATGCATTTTTGACAGTACAAGGACTAGAGAGTATTAGATTTTATCTTGCCCTTAAGGAACCTTCAATTCTTTTGTAAAAAGAAAGCAAATACATTTGGAAATAATTCAAGGATAGTACAAGATGAACAATGCAGAATGGAAAAGACAAATGCAAGCAAAACTTGGGGGAAAGAACAAGCCATTGCGTTAGTTGAAATGAAAACTCCCTTTAATATTTTGAATGCTTAAATTAGTACTAATGAGTAATGTTGTTAATATTATTAATTTCCATTTACTTATTCACCAGACACTTCACAATTCTAAAACAAAATCTAATACTCTGTTGGCCCTTATACTGACTGTCAAGGTGCGCACTGGGCTCTTAACAAGTATTTCTAGAGTGAATGGAATCAAGACATGCCCTTTGTTGTTGATAATACATATATTAGAAAGCACTTAATTTTTGGTTGATTTTTCAAATTTTTAATGATGTTTATTACTCCTGTGACACTTATCTGTCCTCTTCATGGAAGCTGGACAGAGTGTGGTTCTAACTCTTCCATTAGCTTCGTTTACCTTGCCCAGTCCCCTTACTTTTAATGGCCACTGGCTAGTCTGATAAAATCACCCAGTGCTTTTAAGAATCATACAGGAGGCTTTATTGGAAAGCCAATGTTAAGAATTACTTAAAAGGTACTGGATTTATTTCACCTCTATTTCTGTTCCCAACTTCCGGGTCCCTCTTTTTAATTATTTCAAATAACAGTGATTTGTAATGCAAATCTAAGAAGACTGATCTTTTCAAACATAACCTACTTGTTTTTTGTTTTTTAAACATGTATTCTTCGTTTTCAGATAGATAAGAGAAAATTTTGATTAAACAGTTTTTCCTTTATATAGCACTTTATAATGTAGAAAGCACTTTCATATCGATTATCTTATTTCTTCTCCAAAATAACTCTATGAAATGTGTTAGTAGGTATCCTGGTCTTATGGATGAGAAGCTAATCACTTGCCAATGAGGTCACTATGCTCCAAACCTAGCATCAGGGATTCTGAGTCTCATCTCTGAGCTTTCTAATAAACCAGACTTATTACTGCTGAGATCCCAGCTTGTTAAAACTCATAGCAAAGGTAAGAATTATAGGAGACTAGTGGGAAGAGTCAATGAAGAGGGAGTGCTGACTGCCTTGAAGAGCTCTATCAGGGAAACCTGAAATACCATTGCATAGGCTGGATGTGATTTTATTCCACAGAGCTTGGAAGGAAAGAAGTCTGCACTTGATGCAATTGGCAATGGAAAAATCATTGTCAGCCCTTGGGTGAGTGACATGAAGTGGAGTTTTGAAAGCATGTTGGCAGCTCTATGCAGAAAGCAAGGAGAAATGTTACATATCTCTTGTGGTAATTCTGACAGGAATGAAGGCTTAGAGAAGAAGAACCGAGAAAAGAATGGATATAAGAAATAAGATATAGGAAAAAGCAGTCAATTAGGAAACAGAGATCTTATTTATAATAATACAAACTGAGAATAATTTCCCCCTTGATTTTTTATTGGAGATCAATTAAGATTCTTCCATACCTTTTAGTATTCTGAGGACTGATGAAGACAATGGCTTGGCTATGCTGGCTCTACACTAAGAAGCCTGTGAGCACATACTCAGCCATGTGAAGGGAAAGAAGAGAGAAGGAATATTCTGATTCACATAGGGGCATGTTTGAGAACAAATCTCCCCTATACCTGTAAAACCAGGCTTACTAAATACTGAGAGCTGTAAGAGAATGGCTGCAGTAGTGCAGTAAATCTCATGTTTGTTTTAATGTGATTTATTATTTCCAAGATGTGTGTGTGTGTGTGTGTGTGTGTGTGTGTGTGTGTGTGTGTGTTTACGAGATGCATTCTAGCCTGGGGAACACAGCACTCACCACCCAGGATGGTGGCATCCCAATCTTTATACTCCACTTGAAAGACAAAACCCACTGTGCATTCACTCCAACTCTGACCTGCAGTCTGATGATTCTTAAATCTGCAGCTCTTGTTTATATTTTTTCCTTGAGCTTCAAAGTTACATGATCAAACACCTCCAAACAAACATCTCTTCCTGAATGTTCCAGGGATACCTCAAACTCTAACCATTGTCCCCACCCCCAACCATTCCTTTTTTTTTTTTTTTTTCCGGAGACAGAGTTTCACTCTTGTTGCCCAGGCTGCAGTGCGATGGTGCAATCTGCTCACCGCAAACTCCTCCCAGGTTTAAGTGATTCTCCTGCCTCAGCCTCCTGAGTAGCTGGGATTACAGGCATGTGCCACCACACCCAGCTCATTTTGTATTTTTAGTAGAGACAGTGTTCTTCCATGTTGGTCAGACTGGTCTCAAACTCCCAACCTCAGGTGATCTGCCCACTTCGGCCTCCCAAAGTGTTAGGATTACAGGCGTGAGCCACCGCGCCCAGCCTCCATCCCCCACCATTCTACTACTATTCTTGCACTGCTATCGTTGTTATCATTGAACCAGTGAATAGCCACATCTTCCACTCATTTGCCCAACTGGGAAGATAAATTATCGCCTCTCCCCTTCCCTTTCACCCAGTCCCATCCTCCAATGAATAGCTAAGCCTTGTTAATTTTTCTTGTTGAGTGTCTTGATGGGTTCAACAATCTCAAT
The DNA here is from genome assembly GCF_001604975.1 of Cebus imitator. Lineage (NCBI taxonomy): Eukaryota > Metazoa > Chordata > Mammalia > Primates > Cebidae > Cebus > Cebus imitator. Next base: position 5,864,354 of record NW_016107395.1, read on the forward strand.
CCCTCCTGTGACTTCCTTTGCTAACATTCATGTAGGTGACGGCACTATCCTCCAGGCGGCTCTCCTTGACTGAGACCAGTACCCTTTACCAGGAACAAATTCAGCTAGCACATAGTACAGACTTATGATTGGTAAGATACTGAATGCCTCTGTGTATTAGTAAATAGATACTATATCCAGTGTCATATTGCCCAGATGCAGCAACAATGTTAGCTTAGCCACACATAGGACCTTCCTCCTGGTACTTCCGTCCCTGCTAAATAGGCTATGAATGGCTCTGCCTCCTTCCTGACCCACCATTCTCATAATGCTGAAATTAAAGTGATCTTACTAAAATGAAAATCCAATTTTGTAATTCCTTTGCTTAAAATCCCTTCAATATCTCCCAAGTTCTCACTCAGTAAAAATTTCTCACCAAGGCTTTCACACGTGAGCCTTCATGGTCAGGCCCCTGCTTCCCTCTCTTCCCTCTCCAGCCTCGTTTTTCACCACCACCTTTCACTCAGCATTGCAACCCCACTGAATTCTTGGCAGTTCTGAGAACGGCCCATTGCTTCCCACCTCCTCTTACTTGCTTTTTCTTTTTGCCCCACTCCCCATTTCCAATTTATACTTCTTTTGACTCTCAACTTATTCCCAGTCTAGACCAAACCGTCCTTCTAGATCTTTTCCAAGTATCTGGCCGTCGTTCATCTCACTTAGCACACAGTGTTGAAAAGGTTTATTGATCTGCCTGTTTCTTTTTTTTCTCCCTGGCTACCTGTCCTCCATGCCACCATGCACAGATTATTTCCAGTAGCTACTAAATGTTTGAGACTTAAGTGGATGTACGCATGCACAGTAATACAAATGTCTATCTCAGAAAAACAGTCTTCAAATAAAGTGGCATTAAAGCTGAAAATCTTTATATATGTCTTATATTGGTACATACTAGATTCATAAATCTAAATCAATACCCATGGTGGGGACATGTCAAGCCAAGGTTATCGCTCTCCTAGTCAACATCATCACTATCATCCTGAGCATCATTTCCAGCTCTATCACCTGCAGGAAAATGTAGAAATCCCATAATGCTGGTAACATACACACTCTCTGTCACTCTTGAAGTATGCATTTTCATTTTAACTTTAGATCAAGCAATACCTGGATTGGAAGGTCACTGTGAGGACCCAGAATGAAACATAAAACTAGATACTTAGAAATTTATAATTTAACATCAGTCATTTGCATAACCAAAGGGTCATTGCTTTGCTAAATAATTACCTTAAATAATGAGCTTCCCTAGCATACTTGATTTCATTTACAGGTCATTAACTACTTGACATACAAGAGAGAGAGCTACTTTAAGCCATAGTACTAATATTCATTACCAATAAAAATAAATCATTGATGAAATTAAGCACATCTATAAGTCAATGGAAGTTTCTTCCAAAGGAATTGCATTCTTCTAACATAGTATAAATTGTAACTAACCTGAATTTTATTACACATTTTTCTCTGTCAACATCTAACTTAATTTTTGCAGCTCTGTAATTGGGAACACTTCTATTCTTTATGTGTTTCCTGGTTAACTTCTGGGATACATATTTCTTAATAGCTGTAGGCTTACAGCATAGTCAATTTTCTAATTCTAATATACAGCAGCTCAGGAGTGGGATAGTTTTCTGTAGTGTATTATTTGGATTCTTTCTCTTTGAGTTGTTGCCCGTTGCAAATCTACCCATAATTCAAGGTCAAGTTCATGTACTCTCGAGTACATGAATACTTGTACTTTTTGTCTAGCCATAAAAGATGTCTCTCTGCTCCAAATACCTAAATCATTTTGTAGTTCTCCTGGAGCACTGATTTATAGTTATCGCTATTTCTAGGGCTCTTTGTGTAAAAAATTGCATTCCTGAACGTGACATTCCACCACCACTAACAATTTCTCTCTGTTAATGTTATGCTTAATTCTGTAAGTTTAAGATTAAACTTTCAATTTATTCTTAATATTTAAGATTAAATATTCAGTGTTTAACTTTTTAAAACCTTGTTATTAAATAGCATTTTACATTTCAATTAGTAGTACTGAAGGAAGTGACAAAGAGTGAGTCCAGGCCAGGTGCAATGGCTCACGCCTGTATTCCCAGCACTTTGGGAGGCCGAGGCGGGTGGATCTCGAGGTCAGCAGATGGAGACCATCCTGGCCAAAATGGTGAAACTCCATCTCTACTAAAATACAAAAATTAGCCGGGTGTGGTGGCATACGCCTGTAGTCCCAGCTACTTGGAAGGCTGATGCAGGGGAGTCACTTGAACCTGGAAGGCAAATGTTGCAGTGAGCTGAGATCACGCCACTACACTCCAGCCTGGTGACAGAGCGAGACTCTGTCTCACACACACAGAAAAAAGAGGGAGCTCAGACACTTTGAACTGAAGGCAACCAGTCTCTTCACTTCTTTGATACTTTCTCCACTTTTACACCACCGGGATGATTTGTACGGAGTAACAGGGCAGAGTTACCATTGAGCCCCATACTATAACACTTTAATCACTTTAATGAATAACAGATCCACCACTTTTGTTTCATCCTCTCTATGGGAGTTTCCTTAATTTTTTGCGAGTAAAATAGATTAGTTGTTCCTTGACCCTGAGGCAAGATAAAGTTGCATATTGACTCTCAGAAAACACCTGACAAATGTACAGGTTTCCTTTCAATATATGGAAGTTTAAAAAATACACGTGTGAGCAAACCCTAAATTTCATAAGCATATTGATTTTGTTTTATAATCGTCTGGTGTCATCCACTTTTAGAGATCAAGCATGCTGTTTTAGCTTGCATGTTATGGGTTTGGAAGCGTGTGCCAGCACATTTTCCCATCAAAACAGCAGTGACAATTTCTTAATATCTTACAATTTCTTAATGTCCAAGGCATGACCATCCAAAGTCACCAGGTTGAAAACCATTTCTGTTGCCTGCCCCGTCCACTCAGTCCCCAAGAACTGTCAAGTGTCTGTCCAAGATGCCCCTGACTTCCCCGGACTGGAACAATATTTGTCAGCTCTAATACTTTCAATTATTTATTCAAAACACTTTTTTAGTCTGTGATATGTACTGAGCTCTGACTGGTGATTTCTAAAAGCTCAGTTTTCGAAAAGTAGTTCTTGCTTTAAAAAGAAACTTCAGTCTATAAAAGAATATATATGAAAAGCAGTTACAATTCAGTATGATGCATGATATCATAGGGTGGGTACGTGGAAGGAAACCTCTCACTGAACCTTGAAGACCTTGCCAAGGCACTATCCTGTGCAATAAATCTGTGGCTTTCATTACTATAGGGACCACACATCCTTGCATGTAAGCCATCTATGAAGCAACCAAATGGTTCTCTATCTTTTTTTAAATGTGCGACAGAATCACCTAATATACCTTTTTTTTCAGTCAAGCTAGTGTTTCCACTAATTCCAAATCTACAAACTATAGACATAGACTTTCTTTAATTCTATGCCTTTCTTCACTCTGTTTCCCTTTGATTTGAATCATTCTGCCCATTCTCACAATCAGAAGAGTTGATTTTAATCCTCCTTCCTCAAAATACCAAAGGCAGTCCTACTTCCTGTCTGAAGCCCCTCACCGGGCGCAATCTTTCTTCCCTACAATCTCATTGCTATTAAATATCTTGCTTTGAGGGACATCTGTCCCCCAAAGCAAGATATTTAAAAGCAGCACCAGCATTTCTTCCAGAAGCCTAGAAGCTCTTTTGGGTAAGAAACTGTATATTTTTGTTTTCTGGTGTCCTCCACCACCCCAAGTAAGTAGTATGTTATCAGCAAGTATGTCTGAGTGAATAAACTTTTAAAATGTAATTTGAAAACTTTGCAGGCAAAACAATATTATTGTATGCCATCATCACGTTCTTCCGTGATTTCTGCCCTTCCATGCCAATGGTAGCAAACTAAACTGAGGACAGATGATATATCTAAGCTCTGTTTTACAAATTCAGTGTAGCAAAATGGCTGCCTTTTGTGCAGATAACAACTAGAAATCCCCTCTCAGAAGAAAGCGAAAATGTCAAACCTCAACCCGAGATCCTGGTTGTTCTTCATGTTTCCTATTTTGCCTTGGAAATACAGCTGTCTGATGCCTTTCTCACAGCAAAGCCTGGCCAGGCCTGGCTGAGATTAACATGTTTGTTGGCTACAGAAGTGAGAGTGAAAAGGGGAAGCTAAAACTTGAGACTCTCCTTTCTTGGAGAGCTGTGCGGACTCCAGTCTCCACTGGCTCCTGCCCTCAGCTGCACTGGCACAAACTTCCTGTTTTAGCTTCCTTTATGAAAGTCTCAAGAGGCTCACTAAAATGGATGTTTTGGTCTCCATGTGGCTACTTTTTCTTCTGCAGGTGAAAAAAGAGGGAGTCTTCAGAAGGCTTCCCCAACCCAAGAGGCTGAAGTTTTCTTGGCAAAGAAAACTTCTAGAATTTTCTGAGGGCATGATTGGAGAAGCCCTCAGAAAACCCTAGAAGAGCAGCCATGTATTTTCCTTTGCTGATGTGAAGTGAGAAGCTGGGCACCAGGAAGGAGGGTAGAAGCCTGAATTGTATTCCTCACACAGGCCACAGAGGAGGGAAGCCCAGGCCAAAAGCAGCAGTGAGAGGGGGAGAGAGGGAGCACATGGAGGCCTCTGGGGTGATCTGGGCCCCCTCTGAAACCAAGAAGAGTGTCAAGAGAAATTTGTTTCTCAGCCCCCTCCTTAGAAGCCCCATATGAACCCTGACTGTATTCCACACTTATTTTTCATGCTAATTTTTATAAATATTCAACCTTTGTTTAAATGCTTAGTAACTTGCACGGTTGTCTTCAAGCAACTTACTTTGTCTTAGTAACTTGCTTGTTTATCTTGCTTGGTTTTATTCCTTTGAAATTGTCTAGCTATTTAAGGCAAAAATATTACATGTTTATTTTTCTGCGATTTTTAATTGTATTTATCCGTATACGTAAGCTTTTTCCTCCGCATGACTGTAACACACATTTACTCACACCCTCACCTCCACAACTGCCCTGCAAGCATCTGTGTTGTTGACATCTTCTCAAAAACATCAGTCTAGAAGGTGACAAGGTGAAAGGTTGGCCCACGTTGGGCTGCAACACTGTTGACAAAGTGTCACCATCTTAGGAGTGGCAGACAAAAGGCAAGCAATGTGAGCACAGCTAAGGAATCCAGCAACCAGCACAATTTTCTACGTGACCACCGGCAGACCCCACAATAAGAGAGAGATCAAAGTGAAAAGGTTTAAAGGCAGTGATGGCAGCTGACGTTTCATAAAGGTGGCAAAGACAAGAAGGTAAATATAAAGGGCAGGCTACAAGATAGCAACTTCTCTTCACTATGGAACTATCTAGTGTATTCAGCTTGTCAAAGAAAACCTATAATTCACTTATTCGTCTTCTGTTTTCCTGGAAGGTGTGGAATGGGTGTTGGGCACAGAGTATGCATAAGATACTCTAATTAGTTATACAGTTTTTTCTGAGATTTTTTTGGCCCTACCTAATTTGATCTCTCCCATCCAACCTTATCTCCTGTCATCTCTCCCTCTCAACTCCCTGAATTGAATCGTTTTCCTTTTTTCTGTACTTCCTCTCAACACAACTTGGGCCTGTTCACTGTCAGGAGCCCCCCGGGGTCATATCGCTTGTTTAGAGGGACCTCTTTCTCTGTCCTCCAGTTACTAGACTCCTGTAAATACCCGCAGGTCAAGCTAAGACCCGCCCCTTCGTGAACTCTTTTCAAACTATAACCACTATTGCGTAGAGGGACTTTGTGAGTTTTTATTTTGTCTCCTAATATTTTTTAAACTCCCAGATGGAAGGAAACATCATTTGTACTTTAGATTTCTGCAAAGGTCAACAGACAGCAAGGACTCAATAAATAATTATTGAACGAGCAAACAATAGACCAGTTAATTGAATGTTAAGCAAATGAGAAAGTTAGGATTTGAGAAAGACTGCATACGTAGCCAAAAAATGTCTGTATTAAAAATATTTAGTCATTCTTACTTCTCTGCCCACATAGCAATCATACAGACTTCTGCTTAAAGTTTTCTCACTAATGTAACTGTTCATACAATGATGTCTCTTTGTGTTTTGTGAGATCAAAGCACTGGAGTTTTCATCTGTCTCTTGTCCTTTAGCCCTGGGCTTGAAGCAGACAAGGCACTCAATATACCTTGATAAATGAGCTGGTTACCCAGTGAAAAAATGAATTAAGTGAAAACAAGATCAAATTTGGAGGCCTCTAAGCAATACCTACTCACATCTATAAGGGAACTATGTCCTGTATTGAAAATACTCCTGTGGGCCCCAGGAGAAATACATCCTTGGACTAACAAGGATAGTTAGGATGTGGATGCCTGGAGGAAGGAGGGGGCAGGCGTTCTAAGTAATGGGACCTATGTGAAAGCCTTCATCAGAGTGGAAACCCATAAAGTGTGCAAGCATTAGCAAAGGGCATAATTTCCATTCATTCTATTCATTTTAGTGCCAGGATTTGTCTCATCTTATTCTGGCGCACACTGTTCATTTAATTTTGCCTTTCTTGTGGCTGGTGGCTTCTCTTATTGTCTCCACTCTCTTCTTGAACTCCAATTATCCCAAAATGCAAACTGAACATGAACAGAAAATGAGAGAGCCAGGAGTTAGCCTAGAGGCCAGGATGCTGGGTGAAGGGCTCATTTCTCCTGACTGAATGAATCAGGGATGGAAATTAGGGCGTGTTCTAATAGGGATACAGTAAGCAATTTGAAGCATTTCACTACATCTGAATACTTTTTAAAAATGGGCATAGCTACCATGGCCCAGGTACTCTGCTGAGCACTGGGGGGATGAATGGTGAAGACGCCTCAATCCTTGCCCTTCAGCAGTGTGCAGACTCTGCAGTGCTTTCAAATAAGGATGATGATGATGATGATGACCAACACTATGTACAAGGCATTGTTCTCAACATTCCACAGGGCCTTAGTTCATTAATACTTAAAATAATCTTTTAGGTTGATACCATTATTATCCCCATTTTATGTATTAGAAGACCAATGCAGAAAGACACAGCAATTTGCCCTAGGGCACATCTTCAGTGAACAGTGGAGTCAAAGCCATCCAACTCAAGCTCACATTTTTAACAGCTCTGTGATTTTGCCTCCCTCACTCTCTGCTCAGCACAGTTCTAAGCACAGAATCCACAGGCCAAAATGTTTACTGAACTGAATCACTTCGTATGCAGTGTTCATACAATCTCTCCATCCATGTTTTCTGAACTAATTTTGGCATTCAGAATAGCTCAGAAAAAGACATTGGCCAGAGAGAAAATCCTTATGGGAATAAGAGGAACAGCTGCTAATCTAAATGCTACTCATAACACTTAGAGAGTTTTGCCAACAAGTTCAGCGGAATCTTGGAAATGTCTGCTCCAGAAAAGCTTGCGATCAATTCCAATGCCCGTCCCATGCCCAGACTGCACAAAATAAATCCAATGATCTCATGGAATGGTGCGTGCAACATCTGCAAGAAGGGCTGTTGGGAGAGGCTAGGTCCTGCAAAGCACAACAGAATGAAACCTGGAAATTGTCACAATTTACATCATCTGGAATACAGAGACGCTGATAATCCTCAGGACTATGAAGCCTTGGAATGATATCAGATTTATGAGGCTTAAGACAAAATGCCACAAAAAATACAATATGTATAAAGAACTCAAATGCCCACAAGAGAAGTGAAAGCTATGTCCTGCTTGTTTGATATCATGTGATGCAAAGCTGCCATTCAAAGGCTCTTCCTGTGAAGCAGTTTGTCAGAGTTGTGGAGGAAACTGTGAGATCAAAATGATTATTTTGTACTTGTTTCATTTATGTATTAAGGTAATCAAGATGTATACTGACCACTTATAATGTGCAGTTGCCACAAAAGCAGTTAGGAACACAGAGATGAAATAGAGTGAAGCGCTCAGATTGTTAATGAAGCCTGAGAAATTTTTTCTGATTTGTTCACCACTGTTCCAATCCTGGGCATTTTTGCCTTAGGATCCATTCTGCACTCTTCCTCTGCTGTGCTCTGTATCACTGGGTGAGCCAAACCTACAGATGACATTTCTCAGGCTCTTTTAATCACGGGCTTCCAAATGAACTAATAACAATGGAAAGCACTAATAGATTGAAGAACAGAAGGGAGCAGCCAGGGTTTTTCTACCTTAGTTGGTTCCTGTGGTGCCCTCTCCAACAGAAGCTGTTTCTCCCTCATGGTTTCAGGTAGCTTTCATAGGCAGGTAGCTTTCATAGGCAGGTAGCCATGGTTCCAGTTTATGAAGAGTGACCCCAGCTCCTGGGCTCTTGCAGCATCACCTCTTTCGGCTTCTCCAGTCTTGGGATGCTAGTGGATCCTGTTATTATTAACTTCTGGCTGCTTCCCATGGGCCTTGTTTGGATCCTAGTCTCCTCTGTCACCTGAATTACCAACACTCCACTTTAAACCCCCTTTGTTGTAAATACTCAAAATACTTTCTATTTAGACCCTGATTAAGATAATGCTGTATTTCTTGTGCCTAGAACAGAGCCTACCACATGTTTATTTGTGAGTCTACCACACGCGCGTGCGCACGCACACACACACACACACACACACACACATATTTTTTTTTCTTCTTGAGACAGAGTCTTACTTTCTCACACAGGCTGGAGTGCAGTGGTGCAATCTCGGCTCACTGCAGCCTCTGCCTCATGGGTTCAAGCAATTCTCCTGCCTCGGCCTCCCAAGTAGCTGGGATTACAGGGGTAGCCACCATGTCCGGCTAACTTTTGCATTTTTATTAGAGACGGTGTTTCACCATGTTGGCCAGGCTGGTCTCAAACTCCTGACCTCAAGTGATCCACCTGCCTCTGCCTCCCAAAGTGCTAGGATTACAGGCATGAGCCACCGCACCCTGCCCTACCACATATTTAAATGAACACATAGATAAATGGGATGAAACAGTTGTGCAGATTATTATATATACATTATACATGAGTAAATTGATATGAACTACACGAACACAGAAGAAAAAACTTCTTGGTGTGTTTGAGAGTTTAGGAAAACCTGAATTTTGAAGAAGAAATTTTCAGGTGAACAACCACCAGTGCTTTTCGAGTATCAGAAAACATGAATAGAGGCAAAAAGACAAAAAAGAGAAAGGTATGAGAGCTTAGTACCCTACTTAGTATTTCCCCATAAGTAGGATACAAAATTACTGTCTGAGTATTGTGGGAATTAAATTAAAAGATGACCAATTTACGGCTACAAAAGAATTCATGTCCAATCTAAGGAGTTTAGATTTATGATGCCGAATTTTTGAAAAATTACTAGCAAGGAAATTACATAAGCACACACAAAAAACCCTGATATCCATGATATGCCCATTCTAAAAGCAAAACAAGCATTTTATAATCAGTGAATGTCTACTTTTTTTGTTTATTTTGTGTCATAAAAAGCAACTTGGGGAAATATTTTATCTAGTGAAAAATGACTTTCAATGGCAATGGATGTTTCAGTTTGAAGATGCTTTAATGAATACTAATTAGTTAATATTCTCAGATTTTACAAGGTTCTATTACAATAAACATCAACCACCTTTTGTTTTGTTTTTAAGCACTGATGCATCATCTTATAATGTCAGAGTTGTGCCTCTTAAGCAGGCTGCCAGATGGCCTCATTATGACAGTCGCCTAAAACTCCACAAGAATGTCATCTATAGACTAAAATTATATCGAAATTGGGAAAGAAGATGACAAGTTATTAGGAAGCCGTGTTTTTACAACTGTGTTAATCTGGAAGCTTTGCTAAATTTACGTTATGGCCCAAGTTGCTGGAAGGAATACCTGACTCATCGTCTGTGCATATGGAGGTGGAGGAGCCAATAACAATGACTTGGATTGTGAAGCACAGAGATGGTGGCACCACCTACTTTGAAAGATTTTTAAAATATTTTATTGCCTCCTTACCGTTTGGACTTTAGATATGATTGGCTTAAATGCCTAGGTCAATGCATCGTGGAAATCCAAAGCCTTACTCAAGATTTCTATAGAGTGTTGATGCAAAGAGGTCTCCTTCACCTCCTGGACGCTGATGTGTATGATTTCTGTCCCCTTAAATCCTTTCAACCACCTGTCACTGGGGTTTCCTCACTGTCTCTTCATCAGCTATCCATGCCACTGTATTTCAGCTTCCTCACTAGAATAGTTAATAAGGAATTTAAATAATACAATTTCCAGCTTCCTAAAAGATTATGTCTTTATTCTAGCTTATCCACCATGTCCCATCTTAACTCAAATGTGGACAAAGCTTCTCAAAGAAGTTAATTCAACATATAGCATCAACATCAGTCACTGTGTCATCAGGGATATTGCCATGGTTTAAATATCTTCAGGTCCTGGATCCCTTGAGAATCTGATGAAAGCATTTGACTATCACCTCAAAGAAATCCATGTGGGGGATAAATTGGGCATACAATATTGGGAGGTTATTTATGGACCTTTCTAAAGTCCAACCATAGACCAACTTTGTGAGGTCCATGGACCCATGTTGGATAGGAAACTCGTACTGCTCCTCCTGAAGGAGTGCCCACTGTCACCCTAGCCCCACTTGGTTGCTATGCTACCTGGAAATGCTTGCACAAGTGCATTGACACAAAATGAAGGATACGTCTGCTGATGACAAACTCTCTTAGTTTTCCTTTATTGGTGAATGCCCTTCATTCCTGAATGTTTCCAGTGGAGATCCAAGGATTCTGGGTTAAGACTTCTGTTTTTTCAGCACTTGAAAACGTTTGCTACTTCCATATGGCTTCATGACTTCTGATAAGAAGTCTATTGTCATTCAAATTGCTTTTTCCCTATAGATCAGGTGACATTTATCTTGAGCTACTTTTAAGACTTTTTGCCTTTGCTTTCCAGAAGTTCAATTGTGATGTATCTTGGTATGGATTTATTTCGACTGATCCCATTTGAGATTTACTTCACTTTTGGTGTCTGTAGGTTTATGTTATTTGTCAAAATTGAGAGATTTTCATCCGTCATTTTTTTGAGTAGTTTTTCAACCCTGCCATCTTCTTCCTCTCTTCAGAAACCCACAATGACATGAATGTGAGATCTTTTTCTTATAGTCTCGTGAGTCCCTGAGGCACTGTTCATTTTTTCATTTTATTTTCTCTGTTATTCAGATTGGGTATCCCCTGTTGTTCTCTCTTTCAGTTCACTGATACTTTCCTCTCTGTCCTCCATCCTGCTGTTAAGATTTTTATTTCAGTTTTGTATTGCAGGTCTAAAATTTCCATTCGGTTCTTTTTTAAAATATCTTCTATTTCTCTGCTGAGAATTTCTATTTCTTTGTGACTGTGTCTATTTCTTCATTTGTTTCAAATATGTTCATAAGTACTCACTGAAGCATTTTTGTAATTGCTTGTTTAAAATTCTACACTCTCTGCCATCTCGATGTTCCCATCTCTCTTTTTCATTCAGTTTGAGATATTCCTGGTTCTTGTGTGAGAAATGATTTTTAATTGAAACATGGACATTTTGGGTGTTAAGTTATAAGATTCTGGATTTAGCTAAAGCTTCTATTTTACTTTTAGCTGTTTCCCCCCCCCCATTTTTTTGGCTGAGGAATGAGGGGTGCTACCGCCTTAGTGCCAGGTCAGGTAGAAATTCAGGTTGCCCACTCAGTCTCTATAGAGACTTGAGCAGGTGGACTTCTAGCTACTTTTGGATGAGCAGGGAGTTCTGGCTCTCACTAGGACTCCATGAGTGCCTTCCTGGCTGAGAGAGGAAAGAGTGCCTTGTTACTGCTTTCCACATAACCTTCACCGAAACCGTGGAGGAGTGTTGTCCTCACCATCACTGGGCTCTAATGGAAACCCAGACCCTACTGAGTATCCTTGGATGCCACTCCAGTAGGGAGTGGAAAGGGTACTTTAGGCCTGCCAGATGAGAATGAAGTCAAGGCCCCCTGCAAGGTCTGTGGCATGTGCTTGTGAAGAACAGAGTGATAATTATCTAAAAGTTCTCTTTCATGCTAAGCTACCCTTTTTTTTGGTTCTATGACTATGGGGAACGGGCTCTTGTTTGGGTTCCATTTGTCTGTGTCTGTTGACGCTTCCAGGTTACCAGCTTTTTCAGCTCCAAATCCAGAATATAGGAGACAAAAATAAATCCTAGAGAACTCACCACTATTTTGTCCTTTAAGTTCCGAGGTCTCTAGGCAGTCTGCCATCTTTTCTCCACCTTTCATAGACTTCTTTTGTTTGTTTTATGGATAATAGTTTTTAGCTGTACTTAGTAGAGAAATACGGAAAATAGGTCTACTCCATCTTCCAAGAAGTGGAAGTCCACTGATTTCTCATTTTTGTGAGATTTTTGTTTTTATTCTTTCATGAATTTGTGCTTAAGATCTTTATGTTTCTAACTCTTGAATTATCATTGTTATTTTTATTGTTTAAGATTATTAACAATGCCATACTGGTGCAAATATTTTACTGGCTTTTTAATGGACCTGAATTCCAATTACAATGTTGATATATAAAAGTTTTAATATTTATGTAGTCAAATCTTTTGTGATTTTTCTCATACGTAAATCTTCAAAAGTCTTTCCTTTTCCAAATATCAGATAAACATTTGTCCATATTTTCTTTTAGATTTTAGAAATGACTTTATCATTTTTTTTATTTTTCATCCTTTTGTCTATCTAAAATTAATTTTGTCATATCATCTCAGGGGTGAGTATTTTTTAACTATGATTTTAGGAGAGGAATTCCTGACTGCATTAGAGACTTGATAATGTTTCCAAGTATCCTAAATCCAGTAAAAGATCTTGATGCAATAACAAGAGAGTGTGACGTTTACTTCCCACATGGATTAACATCAGTACTTCCTAACCATGCATCTGCATTCACCTCAGTTCATGATGAGGATGATAGGAAAGTAGACTTGCCTGAGCTTTCAGTAATGTGCTGTAGCACCATAGGAAAGGGGCCAAGTTGAAAAGCCTGCATGGATGATGAATAATGAGTGATGCTGTGAGCTGGATTATTTGATGATATTGGTTGAAGCATCATGCCACATCACCTGTTATTCAACATACCATTCCAAGCTCAGCAACAGAACGTAGCTCTGTTGAACGATAAATGAAGTGGTTTGTTTCAAGCACCTTGATTCAATTTCAAGCAAGATTTGGAAGACAAGTATATGTTACAGCTCCTTTGGTTTCCCCGACAAATGTTAGTTTTTATTAGGAACCAGGGTCGTTGGCACTTATTTGGAAGCCAGGGTATTCTGGCCACCATTTCCCAGACGCAAATGGGCCAGTGTGGTGCTGCCATGTTGAGACACCAGGAAGAGATTCCTGGTTACAGGCATGCCACTAAAATAAACCTTTTAGAGCTCCCTGCCGTTCCCTGGCTCCTCACCCCACCTTTTGTTGTTCTAAGCCTTCACTAAAGCCTTAGACTGAGTAAAATAACAGTTCTTCTGTGCTTAATGCATCAGGTAAGGAAGAGAGAACTCATAACTCTATATCAACTAGAGTAACTCAGAAATGAAGTCACAGAAGGAAATCTCATTGCTGAAGAATAACAGCTATATTAATATTAATCATGACAGTTATAAAGACGTCATAGAAATATGGAAGAGATTTCTGGGATACACTAAGTAAAAAAAAATCAACATGCAAAATAATGTGCTCACCTTAAAAATAAACTCAAAGGATGGTAGTAATAGCTTGCAAGTGATTTTTTTTCCTTTCTTTTTTTCTAAACCTTATGTAATATTGAGTATTTAGAAGATATCCTAAAATTGCATTTTTACAGTTTGTATTAATTAAGGAAGGGGAATTATACAAAAGAGGGCGTTACCTTGGTGTCTAGTCTTTGTTGCTGCTCCCTGGATTTACAGACCAAGTGATTTTAGAGTAGGGCCTACATGAGCTAGTTTTCTGGCAATAAAATATTGTTTTATTGAAGGTTGCCTTATCATTACCTGTATTTTTATTGCTACACAACCCAAGAGTGGATTAAAAATAAATCGAATGTTATAGGGTTTTATAAATTTCAGCATTATTTTATAAGCAATGCCCAGATTGAGGAGACTACAAGATAAAAGAGCTTCCACTACTTCCCAAAGCAGCCCCTCTGCTACTGTCTCTGAGCTGTGTGAAGATGTTTAAAACCAATGAAATAAGAAAGTATCAGCAGAGGAGATTTATTTTTTGGGGGGTGTGCTTTTCACAGAGGCACTGGCCAGGAAACTTAGGAGACAGAATTTCTTTGGAACCAATTTCTTGGCTTTCAACCACGCCAAGAATTAGTTGGGAAGAAAACCCCAGAAGCATTCCATTCTCTAGAAGGCAAATTTTTGTGCAGACCAAAGGCAGATCTATGGCTATTGTGTATCTCCAGGGCAAGTAAGTTTCATGCTTCACAGTGGAAACAGTTAGCAAAGCCCAAGTATTATTTGCAAGTTGGGAACAGAAACTATATAAATAGTTGCAAAAGAAAAAGAAAAACTTCATAAGTAGTACATAAAAATAAAGATGAACACAGGTGCTACCCCAACACACACAACACACAAACACCCCCAAGGCAGGGGTGGGTGGAGGTTGTAAAAGTATTTGGCAAAGAGAAGGGAAAAGCCTCCTGGAACCAAAGGAGGGTTAAACAATGTATAAAAAAGAACAGAATCTAGAATGGTGGGGGAGAAGGAGTGGGAGAAAATACGTTTGACACCAAGTCCCAGTCATGTCCTCAGTTCTCTGGATAAACATTGATCCATTCTCTCTGAAAATCAACCAATGCAGACTTTTCTAATACCTCATGAAGAGTCTGTATGTGTATATGTGGACAGAATCTTAAATATGAAGGCTGTATGTTTATTTTACATTTATCAAGCAAATAGCCTATTTGTTACAAGTTTTTGTTAGGCAAAAGTCCTTCAGTTCTATAAAAACTTGTGAACATTGCCACAAACTCTCATGGCATTGAGCTGATGTCTACAGAACCCCACTTGACTCTTCCAGAAGAAAGAGAAGACAGAAGATTGGTGGCATCTCAAAAAGAAACACATCACGTTTCTATTTCTTACTTGGTTCTCCTAAGTGCTTTATTATTGTCATCACATGTCACAGTTGCGATAAGGAGGCTAATGGCCTTGCCCAAGGCCACAAGCTAAAGCAACTGAGCTAGGAATTAGAGCACAAGTTCTCTGCTTCCTTGATCTCAAATCAGGTTTAATGTATTTATACTGAGTTGCATAAATACCATGCAGAAAAACCACTCTGGTTTCATTGCTCCAGTCACTACCCCAAAAGGGGACAGTCCTCTGGTACTGATCATTGGACACCCATGACAGAACACAGCAAATTCTCACTTCTGTGTTGTCAGCTTCCACTGAGGTCATTTTAATTCTACAGCCGGTCCTTTCTTCTCATGTTCCCTGATGGGTAATTTACATGGCAAACCAGAGCCTCCTATTAAAAGTATGCACACAAATTTTTCCAGTAAGACTACACTATGTACTTTTAGTTTAGAAAAATGAAAAGGCTAACGTAAATTTTCCAAACCAGTATTTCTTTAGGAAACATTCACCTACCTATTTTTTTTTCCTGCTTGCCTCATTATTTTTCCATATTAAAGTAATCCCTAAATGCCAGCAGGATTCTGGTATGTGTCATTATTCACCTGACACTTTCTTCTTGTTGGGAGGTTCTATTTGCATGCAATTGCATTATTCCACTGTTGGTGTCTCTATCAAATTCTGCAAGTGTTAATGTTGTATCTGCCACAATAACATTCAAATAATAAAAACAAATAGTGGAGGCTTGAAGCTTCAAATTAATCAAAGAGATACTTCTCATCTAAGCTGTTTTCACCTTCGAATGCATTCATATTTCTTTTAGCCTGAAGTGAGTTTCACAGAGAAAGGATAGACGCAAACAAAATGATTGCATTTAAGGAAGGTTTTGTCTACGCAGTTTCTTCAATTTCTACTTTTATTTGTTCTTCTTTGCTTTTTATTTCTTTTATCAGTTTTCCCTCAACAAAGTATTATTTGAAATACTTTGAATGTACGATTTGCAGTATATTGAAAAGGCGAAGTTGACAAATATGTTTGCTTTCACAGGATTGATTTTTTTTACCTAGGGTTCCATGAGTTGAATTCCTAATGCAGCGTCATTCCTCTTATCGTTCTCCTGGCCATTCACTCAGAAAAAAAGAAAAATAAAGGCTACATTTTCAGATTTAAAAATGCATCATGGTTGTTCTCCTAAATTGAGAGCCTGAGGCCAAAGTTGGAGGGGCTTAAGAATGGAGCCAAAAGTCTCAGGCTGAGTCATTCACAACATGTGCCCCCTGGGACCTCCTGAAATTGTCTTGTGGGCACATGGCTTTGTACAGTTTTGAGAATTTGGATGTGGGGAGCATACAAAAGAAACTTGAGATAATGGTGACAAGTGGATTGGCTCAGCATGCAGCCAATTTTTGAAAGGAAAGAGAACAGTGGTAGAAGGTTTAACGTTCGGTCCAGAGTGTCCCTATAGAAACACTCACAAGTCACTCTAAAGATGATTCTTAAACTCTACAGGCCTGGCACGGAGAACATAAAAATGACCATACATTATAACAAATTGCAAAGGTTCTTAACGAGTTCAGTTTCTCTCTGAGTAAAACAGATTTCTTACAATATTGTACTCAGAGACTCCATGTTCAAATTCTAGACATTTTGCCTGTCCTAGAACTGCGGCTTCCTTCTGCATGTGATAACAATCTTCTCCTATAGTTTGCAGATAGACTGATGGCAATACACTCTGCCTTTTGCCTGGTTTCTGTTTATCTAATTGAAATGATGTTTATATTTACTCTTCACTCTCCTTACACTGTCTAAATGTAAATGACCAATTTATATATTTTTGGTTCCCAGAACAAATCAATTGGGCTACCTTGGGTTTCAAATACCCCTTTGGTGTTTGTTGTTGTCAGCTTTGATTCATACTTCTTATCAGTTTCCAAGTAGAAACATCACTGCTGAAAGATCGACTGAAAAGTGCTATCTTTGTCATCCTGCTTATCTGGTTTGGCTTGATCCCATGATATATCTGGTCTCTGTAAACCGACAGCTCTCCAAGTGTGATCCAAGGACCTGTCTGGGTCCCAGAAAACCTTTCAGGAGTCTGTGGGGTCAAAATTATTTACACAATACTACTAAGATATCATTTGCCTTTTGTATTTGCATGCTCTTCTGAACCTACTGTGGCACTTCCCAGAGGCTGCATGGTATGTGATAACTCAAATCAATTGATTTCATTCATATCGGCTCAAATGCAGAACGGATATGAAAATCCAGCTGTGTTCTCAGGTAGGCATTAAAGAAATTTGCAAATAGGTAAAACAACGCCACTTTTCTCACTATCTTTTATTTGGAAAATAGTTATTTTTCTTTAAAATATGTTATTTATGTTAATATATAACAGTTTATTTACATGATTTTTAAATGAATGAATTAATAAATATTTTACAATTTTTCAGTCATAGTCGTTCTTAGGTAAATATAAAAATAAATAAATAAAACGTATAAGAGCCAAAGCTTTTTTGAATCCTCAATAATTTGAAACCTGTTAAAGTGCAACCAAAGATTGGTGAGCTGCGGCTCTGCTTCCTCTGCCCTCATTTAATCTCTTATTTCCCTATTTTGCCTTTGAGTGACTGAATCTTATTTATGAGGCACACATTACATCTTTTTCTTTCATTTTGTTCACAGACCCAGATTCTTCCCCTACCCCCAGGCTCTCTCATGGAACATAGCCAGAGGTTTCACCAACTCATTTACGCTCAGTGGAATATGACAATGGAAGAAAACGAAGGAAAAGGACTAGTGTAATAGAAAGAGCACTGGATGTAGTTAGCAGGTGTGGGCTCTGGTCCTTCCACCAAGGGCACAAATTAATGTTCCTTGTCTGTAAAATGACAGAAAAGATGAAATATTTTAAAACTACGTACCACAGATATTTAGCGCTCTGAAAATGTGACAATTCCAGTGGGTAAGTGAGGCGACTGGGTGGGTAACTTCACCTTTCCCAATTCAACTAAGCAGAGCCACTTCTATACCATCTTATGTATCTGTGTTCAGAGTAAGACCTCATCTGATAAAAGAAAGTTTGCATTTAAAAAAAGTTTAGAAACCACCTGTCTAGGTGATTCCTGAGGGCCCTTTCAGCCATAACTTGACAGAAGAGCATCAGCTCCTCATATGAAAATGTGTTATTCTGATTAAGACAACGTGATTTTTATTTTTTGCTCTGTACTTTGTGAGCTAAGGAAGGTCCTCAAATGAATTCCAGATGGAAGCCATGCACAGATCTTACGTGAAAAGGGCTTGGAGAGAATTTTCCTGCGCTCTCTTTGTGATCGGTGCTTCTTCAACATTGGAACACAGCCCTCTGAGATGAATTTCAGTCCAGCTCTTGGCTATACTCTCTTTAATGGGGCCACTAACTTCCAAAAGCAATTTTACTTTGATGTGATAGAGCATGATTGAGTAGCAAATTCAGGAGCTTGTCAGAGGAAGTTTCTTTTCTCCACTGGAGTTTATGGAACATTTGCTTTGCTGTTGAGATGGGGATTGAAAAAAAACCTGCAAGATCTTAAAAAAAACTATTGAAGTAGGGGAATCAAAGCAATAAAACATTGCAATCAAATAGTTTTTTTTTTTTTTTTTTTTTAGCTTTAAGGAGTCTTTCATGTATAGCATCTCCATTTTCTTTTCTTCAACTCAATAAAATATTTAGACAAGATGTTCTCTCCATTTGACAACTTGAAAAACTGAGGCAGGGAGATGTGGAACAGCCTGTGAGGGTTTACTAGCAGTAAAGAGGCAGCCATAATGCAAGGATTTTGACTCATCACCCAGGTTCCTTGTTTAACATTCAGGAGAATGGGTTTCTTTTCAGCTCTAGGAATTAAACTAGGAATACATTTTTACCAAAGGAAATATTTCCTGGAGAAACAGTTCTCTTAGGTAGAACATGTCAGTTTTCATCTGGGGCCCACTTTTCATCTTCTACCCCAAGAATCTAGCTCCCTCCCCCCGTCTCTTTTCTTGTCATAAGTATCTTATATATTCCATGTAAATTAAGTTTCAAGAAAGCTAAATTACCATTTTCATGAGAGAGAGGCTGTACATTTTCACTTCCATTATATAGTTTTAATTATACTTTGAAAAGCTCTAGCATTTTCAAATATATATAGTTTTAAAATATACAGAAAAACACATGGTCCTACTGTCATAGGTTTACCACGAAAAGAGGCAAAACAGGGACATTCTATGCTGATTTCAATTTCAGGTAAATTATTGTTTGAATTAAATTTCTCTGGAATTAGGAAAGTTACCATTTAAACGCCTGTCTTTTGAGACCCTTTTAAAAACAGTCACGATTTAGTTAAAAACAAAATCAGAAGATTTAAAAATCTTCTGTAAAATGGTTTGCAAAAATTTTAAGAGGTTTTTCTCATCAATCACAATGATGCCTCTTTCAAGATGTGCTTTTCAATACAGCTCTGTGCAAATCTATGACTTACTCTATAGTTTGATTTTCCTCTCGTGTAATGAATGCTGTTTTTCACTTGGATTGTGAAGACATGAAAACTAGAAAGATAAACAGCAGTATGCAATTCAGAATGCACACTGTTTGCTGTTCCACAGAAACTAGAACAAGTTCATCATGTCCTGCATTTATTGGTGACCTTAATGAAATCACTTGATGAAAGTCATGCTATCCCAGTCAGTGATTTGGAGGGGTCTTTTGGGAGTTTTTTGTTTGTATCTTTGGACCAGTTCTATAGTGAACTAAATTAGTTAATTAATGTCAGCTCTTTCAACTCTAAGTTACATATAACCCATTTTTGTACGCTTATCTGGGAGCAATCCATTACTGACTTAGCTTGGAATAGATATAATGTGTTCATCTTAGTCATCAGAAATATGCCCTACTTGGAGACATTTTCCCTTTACTTTATTTCTCAAATCCACAGACCACTTTGAAAAGTGCTTATCTACAAACAACAGAGGGGAGCAGCTTCACACTCTAAGAATTCATCATCAGCCCCTGGAGAGTTTGACATATCCTTATGCATCTAACTTATCTGCCTGAAGGAAATTTCAGCATAAACCCTTACGTGGTGGAATGAAATTCATCCAACGATTTATTTGCATAGTTTGAAGATTATAACAACACTGATGGTTCTAGTTTGAAAAAAAAAATGGCCTCAATTACTGATTTGACACGAAACAAAACAAAACTACTTCAAGTTTTGCAAATGCTTAGAAGTATCTAGATTTGGAATGGAAATGAATTACTGCTTTCCTTTTACAGCTTTATCTTCATTTCCCATTTTTATTTCCTCTTTTCACTCCTCCTTTCCTTCACAAAAGTCCCACCTTCCTTTGGCCAATCTGCTGCTATATGTCGGGCATCACCCTTTCTTTCCACGTTGCTCCTCTTCCTGACAGTTGTAAGGAAATGCAATCTAGAGAATGAAAAGATGAGGTGTAGCCAACTGAATATTCCATCAGTTGAAAAGGTCACAAGAAAAATATTTCTTGCTTTATGGAAGTAGAGTTTTAAATAAGATTTTTCCTTTCCTGTGTTTTTGGTAAAATCATCATTAGGTAGCAACAATGGATGTTGTCCAGTGGGGTCTCATTTCACTCTCCATATAAACTCTAGAATGTTAAATCGGGGTGTGGCAGGAGTGGTGTTGTCACAGGAACCTGGGAGAGCTTTTCCCTTTGTCCTGGTATGAAGTAACACTCTTCTGTATCTTGGAGGTCACCGTGCATTCAGTGTTACTGTTCTGATTTGTCTCAATTTATGTAATAATAATAATAATATTTTGAGATGGAGCCAACCCAGGTGGAAGCCATTTGCAACATATCGGCTTGTCAGCTTCTATATTTGAAAAGAAAAAGTCACTCTTAATCAGAGGAAGAAGCTAGATTAAAAGTAGCTATCAGCTAGGTTTGGTGTTATGTAAATCAGGGCTTTACAGAGAAACAGAATCAATAAGGTGTGTGTGTGTGTGTGTGTGTGTGTGTGTGTGTAGACAGAGACAGAGAGAGAGAGAGAGAGATAGAGAGAGAGAGAGAGAGAGAGAGGGATTTCTTTTAAGAAATAGGCTTACATGAATGTGGGGGCTGACTGACAAGTCCAAGATGTACAAGGCAGGCTGGCAGGCTGGAGACTCCAGAAGAACTGATATTGTAGCTTTGAATCTGAAGATGGACTAAGGCAGAAATCCTTCTCTCTTCACAGGACCTCTTAGGGCCTTCAATTGATTGGAGGGCAATCTGCACTATTCAAAGTCTACTGATATAAATTTTAATCACATTTGAAATACCTTCACAGCAACATCTAGACTGGCATTTGACCAAACAACTGGGCATCTTAGCCTAGCCAAGTTGACACATAAAATTAGCCATCACAAGTGGATTTTACAGTACAGTGGTGGCAAATCATTGTGACACTATGTCCAAGGGCACAGCTCATGTTCTTGCTGTGATTTAACCACTGCTAGGCATCTAATAAAGGTGGCGATGTCAGTCAATCTATTGCACAGGCATGTTAATGTGGAGATAATCGGTACCATAACGATCTCTTCTACATGCATTAGCTACATAATGCATCCAGGAAGCATACACAAAGAATGGATATGCATGCTAAATGCTGGCTTCCTGCAGGCAAAGAACCATACAGCACAGCCTCCTGCGTTAGTCAGGGTTTTTGATTCCATTACGTATCACCAAAGATGCGATTCTGACTCATCATCATTTTAAAGTAGTGGATTCACATTTTGAAAATAAGGGGCTTCTGAACCCTTCCTTCAAATGAAATGTTTGGAACCATAGCAATGAAATGAAGCACCAACCATGCCCCGGTGCAAGTGGATTCTTCACAGCTGGGCCTCACCCCCACCCCACCATTTTAAAACACCATACTGTAAAAACAGGTAAAGACCTTGTTTTTCTGTACTTCACATACTGGCAATATCAAATCTTCAGAACCAAACCACACAAAAAAAGCAAACTTTTCTCTGACAATTTGAAACCATTATTGTAAAATTCTGCTTTATAAGCCCACATGTTGTTGTTTCAGTCATCACGTGTGGCCTCATTGGTCCCAGTTTATTCTTCTAGCCTTCACCAAGCCCAGTTAGGTGCCTTCTCAGGGCATCACATGTTGTGGTGATAAACAAACCTCTCACTTGAAAAGTAAGGCTACAAATGAAATAACCTCTTATGTCTTCCACTCACTGACTAAAAGGAAGGGATAGTTTGAGGGAAACATGATGAGAAGAGAAATGGCGAAGGAGACACGGGTGGGAGGCCACTAGACAGAGCCACTGCGTGGTGATGGATGTTTGTGTTGAAAACAATGAGTCAAGCCTAATTTAATTTATAGTCAGCAGGCTCTCTTTAAGAGAGCAGATGAGTATATCAGATCTTTAAAAGAGCGGAGGAGTATATCAGAAAGCTACCAAGTAGACAGGTTTACACTTAAAAAAAAAGTTTTTAGTGTGCAATACAGGTAACAGTCAAATTGAGAAAATGTTATTTACATAAAACTCAGATTGCTAATGAAATGATGCACTTACCTACATGATTATTTTACAATCATCTTGAAAAATGATTTATTTTTCCAGTCCAAGCTCAATTTCAGAACTTGAAACACTGTGATGTTAATTTTTGAGGGAACCTTTTACTGTAGTTACAGAGAAACAAGTACATATAAATAGTGTACTTACTTACATGATCGTTTTACAATCATCTCAAAAAATGATTTGTTTTTCCAGTCCAGTTCAATTTCAGAACTTAAGGAGTATGGTGATTTCAGACTGTATTGCTGATACATGCAGAGACAGGATGAACCTGCAGGCAGTCTGGCAAGAAACTCCATGCTGAGGCACTTGGTGGCGTGGAGTTTTCTCAGAAAAGCCTTGTGGATGAAACAGTTCTTAGTCACTGAAGGAGCATGGAAAGGTAGTAGAAAGGTAAGAAGCATTACACAATGAGAAACAGCAAAAGCCATTGAGGAGAAGGGAGCTGGGGAAAGACTTCCGGTGCTGAAGTGAGGTGTTCATGGGGTGTTAGAACAAGGAGTTGGGAGAACAATGTCAGTTGACGCAGGATCTCCAGTCAAGAGTCCAAATTTGGCACTGAAATCTAGTAGGACAAATGGAATCCACTGGAGGCTCACGAGTTTGGGAAGTTTATGATGGAAATGACTTGGGAGAAATAAATAATCTTGGGAACTTGGTGCCATAGAGTGAGGAGAAGTTGATTTGAGGAAAGATCTGGACTATGCTAATGTTGTGTCTGAATGCTGTTTGCTAAAGAACATAGGTCAAGGTTGACATGCTTTTCTAGCTGCTAGCTGAGGTGCATTTCCCACACTATGACTAAGGGGCCACCAGGGAATCTCAGGAAACTCACAGGGGCACAGCTGAATATTTTAAATTTTCAAGGGAAGCAAGACCATATCTGTCAGAGACAAGCAAATTATTAGCTTAAAAACATTCACAGTTTCACCACTGGATTGTACTACGTTCCTCTTAATGATGTCATATCTTTGAAGAGTTGAGTTTTTTTAAGGACGCCGTGATAAAAAGCAAGTAGCATGCAGAATTCAATGTAAAAGAGGAAATAAAGGTGGCAGTGTCCAATCTGCTTACAAGGTTTGAGAAGCTGTGCAAGTGCCAAGAGGTGCACACATGCAACCCATTAGTAAATGATTGTGATTATTTAAGGATGACATAAAATAAAATTGCTTCCAGCACATGTATGTATGCACACTTATGAAATATGTTTTGAGATACAAAGAGTTACCATCTTAGTCTGTTTGGGCTGCTATAATAAAATACCACAGACTGGGTGGCTTATAAACAACAGGACTTTATTTCTCACAGCTCTGAAAACTGACAAGTCCAAGATCAAGGTACCATCAGATCAAGTGTCTGGTGACGGTCTGCTTTCTGGTTCATAGATGGCACCTTCTCACTGTGTGCTCGCACGGTAGAAAGGGAAAGAACTCTCTGGGGTTTGCTTTGTCAGGGCACTAATCCCATTCATGACTGCTCTTCCCTCACAACATAATCACCTCTCTCCCAAAACCATCACGTTAATAAGGGTTTCAATATACACATTTTAGGGAGACTCAAACATTCAGAACATAGCAGGAACCATGAACTGAGAAAGTGTGCAAATTTCTATCCAAGAGATTATGGCTGCATTTACTATCTGCTACCCGTTGAAGAATGAGTTTCCAAATGTGCTAAATCTGCAGTTTTTTCAATTGTCTGTGTATGAAAGAGAGAAAGTGCATGCATGGGGAGAGAAATAGAAGTTTTGCATGCATTTTGACTGTATAAGACTCCTATTTTTAAAAAAGAACATTTAAGGCTGGGTGCGGCGACTCACACCTGTAATCCCAGCACTTTGGGAGGCCGAGGTGGGTGGATCATGAGATCAGGAGTTTGAGACCAGCCTGACCAACATGGTGAAACCTCTGTCTCTACTTAAAATACAAAAATTAGCTGGATGTGGTGGTGCACACCTGTAATTCCAGCTACAGGAGGCTGAGGTAGGAGAATTGCTAGAACCCAGGAGGTGGAGGTTGTGGTGAGCCGAGATTGTGCCATTCCACTCCAGGCTGGGAGACAGAGTGAGACACTGTCTCAAAAAGAAAAAAAAAAACTTAAAAAAAGAAAAATTTAAGTTTAAAAAGCATAGTGACATTTAATCTCACTTCAAATTCTCCTTCACTTCAAAATGTGCTTCTCATTCCTTATCTAGTTAACCCCACCTTGGTAAAAATGATATTGCTATCAAATCAGAAACCTAAGCATAATCTCTCATTCTTATCTCTTTAGTATCCTCCACAGTGAAGGTATCACTGAGCCTTGTTGCTTCTGCCTTCATGCGTATCTCAAGTCCATCCATCTCTCTCTGGCCCCATGGCTGTCTCTTTGCCCAAACCGCCCTCCTTTCTCTCCTAGACCTTGATGACTGTAACAGCCTCCCACTTGTCTTTCTGCATCCATCCATCCTTCCCCTCTTTCTGTTCTCAGCAAAGGAGCCTCAATAACCTTTTGAAAATATAAACAGAATCAGGTTATTCCATTGCTTGAAATATTTGATAACTTCTCATTTCATCTTGACCTAAAAAAGGAAATCTAAGCTACTTACCATGGTTTAGACAAATCTTACATAATTTCTTCTTTGCTGTCTCTGTGACCTCAGATAGATCTGCGTCACATCCTCAGACTCCGTGCACCAGCACACTGGCTTCTTCCAGTTTCCCAAAGACACTGAGCTCTTCTCCAAGTTTTCATACCTCTTCCTGGAACACATCCTACCATCATCACGCATGTGTCTGACTCCTTTAATTCTTCAGGCAACAAACTTAACTATGCCTTCCTCAACAAAACATCCTCTGACCACACTGCCTTAGGTAGAACCCCTCCACATATCCTGAAGCAGAATTGCTCTCACGGCCTGAACTAGCCACAGTTTTAGTTTATAGTTGTCCATTTGCTTCTTTATTGCTTGCCCGGCTCCACTAAAACTGGAATGCTCTGCTATGGTAGGTGGTGGGTCTTTGCATTCAGCAGTGTACACCAAGTTATCGAGCAGTGTCGCTGGCATTTAGTTCAATAATAATCATGGTATAAATGAATCAACCAATGAGGAAGTGGGAGATGCACCCCATCCATCAGATGTGTGGGTTGTGGTGTAGGAGTTGTCACTTGATTTATACTTCTCTGCTGGGTATTTTATCTAGCCTGGCTTTCCATTCTTTGCCCCCAGTATCAGCTGCAGAATGGAATTTGAAAGTAACTCAATAAGGCTGTAAGATTAAGTTGAATTTAAGGACACAGATAAGGAAGCACAGTACTTCCTTTCCCTTTGAATAACTCTCCAAATCCCCTAGCTTTGTGAGTACATATTAAATTAAGGTTTCAGATTGTTTTCCTAGGATTACCTTTTCTTTTTCTTGTCCTAAGAACATGGCTATTTTAATACTTCCTAAATGATTTGAATATTTACCATTTATACAAGATTTCCTGAGCAACTATTTTTCCTGGGTTAAAAATTCTATCCTGGCTTTTCTATTTATAGAAGTTGCAGCAATAATGTTCATGTGACTGAAATAGGAGCAAGATTTCTTGTGCTATCTTCTACATACAGCATGGAAGATGTTGCAAAGCAATATTTCAGTTTTCTGGAAGTAAATCTTATCTCCAGCCATCTACTCTATTAAAAATGTTATTATGGTTCAAAATCCCAGGGAAAAGAACATTATTTGGTTCCTGAAAATAAGAAATTTGTGCATAAATGCATTATAACACTCAGGAAGGGATTTTAAAAGAACATTCATTTGTCCTGCATGTTTTTAATTCATTTTAACTTTAAAAAATCTTAGTGAAATTTGAGTGCATTACCATCAATTTAACATGTTGCAAGTATGTAAATATTTATTTCTCAAATACAAGGGGGTCAGACTCTGTAATAAACACTAAAGAGAAAAACAAAACAACCTAAGACCTGGTTCCCACCTGCCAAGAGTTTACACTCTAACTGGGAAGGTTAGACACGTATATACACAGCTATATTATGAGGTCCTTTGGAATATAAGTTATTCTCACAGAAAACATAAGCAATGTTGAGACATGAAGGGTTTCTTTTAATTCTTTTAACTAATGAAAATGCCATGGAAAATATAGGATGCTTACTGGTCATTGAAGAGTAGATTTCTTTATAAGTAGAATTTCAAAAAAGGTATTCTGTAGAGAAGGAATGTACCAAGAATCAGAGCTACCCTTGGAAAATATTACAAATGGATGAAGACAAGAAGCAAATTTTAGAGGTCTCTGTTAGTGGTCTAAGCTGGAGGATGGTACAAATAATGACGTGTCTCTGCAGCTGACATCCACCTCAAACATCAGGAATACATTTGGCATAAATGATGCCCCATGGTCATGGCCCCCTCATTTTTCCACTCCTGCTCAGCAGAGCAACACTGAGTCCTTATCTGACACTTCTACTCAGAAAAAAATGAAAAAAAAATGAGGAAGTGGATGCATCTTCATAACTTCTTCAACATAAAAGATTCAGTAGGGAAGACAGTAGCTTCTCCTTCTGATTCTTGCTGGTAAACTATTGGCCTGGTCCAGGTTGCTCTGTGATGAGTAAATTTCCAAGAAAGAAATGTTCCTGACCAGATAAGCAGAGTTTCAGTGGCACAGTATCTACCAAGTGTTTACCTTAATAGCTTTACTTGGAAAAATCTTGGATCAGCATCTCTCAGTGGGTGCTTCCACTTATCCTCTGAGAAGACTGTTCTGATTAGGGAAATCTAGTTTCAGAGAAGGGGATACATTCAACTGAATCTGGCAACAGAACCTAGGACTGCTGATTGCAACTTTTACTTTAGGTCTGATATAATTTTGTCTTCTATTTTATTTAAAATACTTTAGACTTAATAGAAAGCTGAAGGTTTAGTATTTTATAAAGATCATTCAAAATTCAAAATAGACTCCCCACAAAATAAAGAATGGTAAATAGCATTGTGTTTATGCCCTTCAGTGTTCACTTGGAGGATTCAATTTAATCTAAAAAATGCAATTAAAATGTAAGTGCTTTACGCCCAGTTTAAGTCAATAGGCAATTGATGTTACTATGCAGAAGGTAACATAAAAATAGCTGTGGCAGATGTAAAGAGTTTAATGCATGGTCTCTGCCATCACTTGGAAAAAGAGATATAATCTCAGGAAATACAAAATATATAAGGCAATATATAAGCAGCAAGTTAAGAGATTCAGCAATTTAAATTTAAAGATTGAAAGTCTCATTTTCATTGCAAATTACATAATTGCATTTTCATGTTTTACAACAAATGAGTTGAATTTCTCTCCAAATTGTTCTTCTCTTGGAGAAACTACTTGGCTTGAGAAAGCCTATGCTGAAAGCCAGAGCCGGGCACCTTTGATGAGAGCTTTGCTGTTCTGGAGCAACACAGCCCTAGATATGCCTCCTAGGTTGGGGGTGCTGAAAAAGGTCTGTCAGTTAAGAAATGGAATATGCCATTTTTATGGATGACTAACTTGGCGATCAACGGAAGATTTTCTCTTGTCTAGAACTATGAAAATGAGTTACTGTGTTTTGCCAGTAAATAAATGAGAGAATTAATTTATAGGAGATTACATATTGATATTTAAAATTACACTTGGATATTTCAAGTATTTAGACAGGAAGAAGAGCTATGACTTAAATGTGTGGCTCAAAGGCAAGAATTTTAAGGGAGGTTTTGCAGAGCGGAGAAGGTGTGGCAGAAGGCTACTTTTCATAACTTAATATTCAGTCAGTGTGGGCTTGGGGTATTTTCTCTGTTATGCTGGAGATTTAAACCATGCAAACAATTACATTATTGTAAGTTCAAATTATTAAATGGATGAGATTTTCTGGGTGAACTGTACAATTATTACTTTAAATATTAAGAGGCTAATTTTTGCAGTTAGGTGTCAGCTTGAACCCACGTTTGGCTCACTGTTGGATGTACAGGATTATCTGACAAGTTGGTAAAATAGGTGGCATCATCTATGTTTTTTGATTATCACAGGGGCAAGTTTTTGTGCAGAAAAGAAGAAAGGGAGGGAACTGGGATGGGCATCGTAATATCTGACTCAGATATGTGTCTCAGAATGAGTCTGTTACAGGAAGTAGCTAGTCAGACATGAGCAGGGTAGGAGAGGGCTGGCTGCCCCTGCCCCACACGCACACATCAGGAATGTCAGGTGACTATCAGGTGACGGTCAGGCTATTGTTAACTGTCTCTCTAAAATAATAAATGGTCACAGCTGGTTCCAGGGAAAGGCAGTCCCCTAACAGATAGAAAACACCTGAAACTGGTGATCAGCAGCTTCCTGATAAGATCGCAGGAGTTGGGAAAGTGGGCCCAAGTGTGTGCATGCAGACAGCCCACCCCAAAGACAGAAGCGGGGGAGAAGTAACTCAAGACTCCTGAAGCGTGCCGAGGTGTAAAATGCCAAGCTAAAAGGTCCAACTGCACACTTGTCTTTCAAGTTGCCCACTTGGCCCTCTTCCAAGTGTACTTTCTTTCCTGCTCTAAAGTTTTTCTTAAAAATAAATATTCATTCCTGCTCTAAAACTTTCCTTGATCTCTCCTTCTGCCTTATGACTTTCAGTTAAATTCTTTTCTTCTGAGGAGGCAGGAATTGAGGTTGCCACTGATAACAAGTCCATCTGATAGCTGCTCAGCCTACTGGCCATTTCCCCTCCTTTGAAATGTGCTCTCTTTCCCTAGAGGTAGATGTCCTATAGATATTGTGTATGACATAATCCCTTTGTACCTGGAGTAGACATACTACTTAAGATGGGTCATTTTGATTTTCTTTCCTATGAATCTGGAATTGAAGAAATTCCAGAACACTCAGGAAGTCTCTCCCTGAAACTGAATCATATAAACAGTTACATTGTAGTTACAGCAATGGAGTCTGCCAGGTAAAAGGAAAGCAGGGAAAGCTGGGTCAGCAAAGGGAGAAAGGAGAGTGATATTGACACTCTGGAAACCGAGGTCACAAGAGGTACACCTATGGTTGCCGGTGACAAAGGGTAACCTCGAGAAGAGGAAGGTGGTTTCATGTTTAATGTGGAACCATCCTGAGCAGACACCACTCCTCTAACGGAGGGCACAGTGACTGGTGGCAGTGTCCAGGAACATGTGCAAGTGACTTTGAGGATCAGGTCAGCAGATACCAAAAGGAAAATGGTGCTGATAGGCTGATGGATGAATATCATCT
Organism: Cebus imitator; assembly: GCF_001604975.1. Lineage (NCBI taxonomy): Eukaryota > Metazoa > Chordata > Mammalia > Primates > Cebidae > Cebus > Cebus imitator. The sequence continues at coordinate 5,894,263 of NW_016107395.1, forward strand.
AGAGACCTCAAGATATAACTGAATAATCTCATCTACGAGATGAGGATGGTAGTGAGACCCTGCATATTAGCTAACTCTAATAGTATTATAGTGACCCCTTTAGTACTAATAATCAGTTAGGCTTAAGGAATCTTGCAATCGTATAAGAGGAAGAGACTGTATTTCCAGGGCAATTGCTTTCAAATAGTAACCAAAGAATACAGCACAGTGGTAGCTTTTCATTCAGAGGCCCTATTCTGGACTAAGTGTCACTCAATGGCCAGGTGGCCTTGGCTAAGTCAGTCACCTTCTCAGGACCTCATTTGCTCATTTATAAAATGAAGCGTCTGAAAAAGATGATTCATGTGATTTTTTTTTCTCCATCTGACACCAGTATTTTTGTGAAGCTATGACTATCTGTCTTACATTTGTTCTCCTCCTTCTTCAAAAACATTCACAAACAATATTCTGGGATAGCTAAGTCATTAATTATGTTTTTCCCTATGCTTAGAGTTTTTGTCTGTATTTTATTATAAATCAACATTTGTTTCAATCTTTCTTATAAGCTGTAGTACAAATAGGCCACTTTCTTAAGACAAAATTTCAAAAGAGTAGCCTTTTTTTTTTTTTTAAACTGTGAATTTAAAAAGAAGTATGCTGAAATGAATCTTTCCCCTATAAAGTATGGGACTCCAAAGCCATTATAAACATGCTTCTGGTACATGTCAGTAGCTCAGCTTTGGAAAGAAGTAATTTGGCTGTTGTTGAAAATCTGATTTGTGTTCGTTGAAGTATTCCAGGCACCCCGTGCATGGAAACCTTCCTGAAGCTCTGACCAGCACCAGAATTGCACCAATAGAGGCCTGGAAAGTGAAAAGCTGGTGAGAGCAGTGGAAGAAGGAGGAAAATTAATGCACCTAAATCTTTGATAGGTAATGGAACGTTATGCCCTTCATAAATCTGGGTTTGGCAGAGGAGTCAAAAGAAAAAGAAAAATGGAGGCACAAAAACACAGACACAAGATTTTCACTGGAGACGCAAAATTCCTTCTAGGACATCCTATAAGGAATTAGTAGGAAAATGTAGGACTCACCCTAGGAAAACCTTGAAGGAGGCAAAGTGTGTTTGAGATGATCTCCACTGTGCTCTAAAACCTAGAGGACTTATTTTCTGAGATATAATTTGTGTGTCTGTATTAAAGTGCCACCTGAAGGCACAAATGCGGTTTGAAAACAAATTGCAAAATTACAGCCTCTACTGTAGAATCAGTTTTTGAATATTTTTGAACTACTCTCTTTGCTGGCATCACAATGTCTATATATTCTGTAGAAATTTAGATATGTAATGACAGCTTAAGGACTACGTGTGTTAGGTTAGTAGGTGATGGAAGAGAGGGTGGCAGAAACAAAAGGGAAGGGGAAAGAAGTAAAATTTCAGAATACTGAACATGTGTCAGGAATGCTGCTAGAAACATTTATAAATGTGATTTATTTTTTCCCCATTAAAAAAGACTACATTGAATGCTGAGAATCAAATGGAAGAAATGTTATCCCTTTGAGAGAAGAGTGGAGGTTTTTTTTTTTTTTTTTTAAAGACGGGTTTCACCATGTTGTTCAGGCTGGTCTTGAACTCCCGACCTCAAGTGATCCACCCGCGTTGGCCTCCAAAGTGCATGGATTGCAGATGTGAGAAAAGTGGAGGTTTTAAAACAATGTTATTGAATGTCAGGGGAGGCGATACAGCGTATCGGTGAAGGCCATGGATGTAGGAGTCTAGGAGGTGTGGGTTTGAATTCAAGGTGATGCACTTGCTAGTTGCTGAAAGCATCAGTTTCCTTCTCATCAAAGTGACCCTAGTGCCACCTAGTTTTTATAGGCTGGCCCTAGAGCAAGCATTCTTTACCCATTATCCTATTTAATCCTCACAATTGATATCTGAGGTAGATATTATTAAGCCCATTTTGCAGAAGGATCACCTCTTGCCAAACGTAACAGTTGGCCAGTGGGAGAAAATCCAGGTTTTATGACTCCAAGTCTAGAGTACTTTGACTTACCTGAGATTTTGACCAGAGAAGTCAGAACAAAAACTGGCATAATGAAAATGGCATGCCATTGCCATTTTCTTCAGGACCCAGGTGTCCTCTTGGAGCTGGTAGTACTATGCCAGGGAATAATGGCCCTGGAGTGAGGCCTCCCTCTTTTTGCCACTCCATTCCATTGACCTGTGAGCTAGTCCCTGAGTGGATGCTGTCTATTGTCGCCAATTGGAGGTGGGACTTCATGTCAGGACACTATCCTATAACAATAACCTCATCTCAAATCCAGTTGGAGGAAGTAGACTGAATTCTGTTTGGTTGTGATGTGCTGGGTTTGATGTGTCGACAGTTTTCTACTGGAATAGATGTCAGCACTTTATTTAAAACCATGTATTGGAATATTCTTTCATAGCTTACCACACAAACTGGTGGAGTGCTGTGTGTGTGTGTGTGTGTGCGTGTGTGTGTTTGTGTGTGGGACTGTGTGTATAGTTTGGGGTGGGAGGAGGTGTTCAAATCAGTGAAACAGTATTATGCTAATTAAAAAATAAACTAATTTATCATTTAAAAACTGATGCTATGTTTATTGTTTGGGGCAAAAGATTAGGTTCCTTTTTCCCACTCTGTTCAAATTAAAGGACTGTTATTAGTCACCTTACTTGTTACATAATGTTTTTATTTCCTTTTTCAGGAACTCCTCCCCATGACAATTAAAAAACCTACAGGATGCAAACATAAATAAATAAATAAATAAATAAATAAATAATAACCTCATCTCAGGCCATGACAGTGATTCAAAATAAATTCAGAAGCTCTTGAAAACTCCCAAGTTTTGCATCCTGTTCTCCACACACAGGTTATTCTTCAACCCACACGGTCACCGAGAGGAATGGCTACTGACACCATATTTGCTGCTGTTGTCTGCTTGAGGCACATGGCCCTGGGAAGCCGGCCTTTGAATCAGGCTGGACCCCTATTTATAAATGTTTTCTAGCACTGGGTTTTCAGAGTGGTTTTCTCCTTCTCAGTCAGTTAGTATTTATTATCCCCTATAAACTCATCATTAAGGTAACAGAAAAACATTAAGAAACCATTATCTTGTTATCAAGGACTTTATGGAGTTCCCAAAGGAAGGTTGGGGTGAGAGGTAGGGAGTGAACTGATTATTTCCAACCATCTACGACTGCTTGTTGCTCCCCTTCAACTAGTTCTTAACCTATAGAACTGATTCAAGCAAATCATAGATACTGCAGCAACATAAAATGCTATTAGAGGAAAATATAAGGCATCAAGAAAGAATGATTTTGAATTCCCTTTCTGGCCTTCCAAACCTGCAAACAGACAAAATAAGCAGAATTTTAAAAGGCTCATCAATGAAATCATAACTTAAAACATAACATGTATATTCTAGTTTTGGATGAACTCGTAAGTAGTTGTACAGTCTTAGACTAGTCAATTGACCTCTCTGGATCCTAGTATTCTTTTCTCTAAAATGAATGAAGTATAATGTGTGAGAAATTATACAACTGTTTTTCTTCCAGCTAGAGCCCTGAGCTTCTGGGCCCACTCTCCTAGAAATATATTCATTTTAATTATTACAGCAGGTGGGTAGATGAGGCTGTTGGTACGATCTCTGGTTTTCAAAGGAGCTTCAGGTCTCTGCAAGTGGAGGGGGGCAACTTTGGACTGCACAGCAGGGAAGGACCAAGGGCCAAAGGCCCCACCAGTGGCCTGTGAAATATCCCCTGAACTGACGGGCACCAGACTACACAAGAGCCTAGACCCATTTAACAATAATCACAGCTTAATAAAAATGGATTCAGAACTAGAGAGCTTTACTCTCTGCTCTGACACTAATTTGAATTATTACTTTAGACAAGTTACTTACACTGCCAATTTTACATTTTCCCCCTTGGTCAAAAGGGAAGATTCATATTGATTCTAATTATTTTATCAGACTGCTGTGAGAATCACCCTCACCCCTACCCTTGCATTGTACTCAGATGTAACAGTATCTTCAACATCTGTAGGGTTTGTTGTGGCAGATCTCATTTGTCCAGAATAGGTATGTCACTCACTAGCCTTTCTGTGTGCTTCTTCTTCTTCTTCTTTTTTTTTTTTTTTTGAGACAGAGTTTGACTCTTGTTTCTCAGGCTGGAGTGCAATGGCGCGATCTTGGCTCACTGCGACCTCTGCCTCCTGGGCTCAAGAGATTCTCCTGCCTCTGCCTCCTGAGTAGCTGGGATAAAGGCCTGTGCCACCACACGTGGCTAATTTTGTATTTTTAGTAGAGACAGGGTTTCTCCATGTTGGCCTGGATGGTCTCAAACTCCTGACCTCAGGTGATCTGCCCACCTTGGCATCCCAAAGTGCTGGGATTACAAGCATGTGTGAGTCACCATTCCCGGCCTGCATGATTATTCTTAAAGGATAATTTTTAGCTTGCCACTTCTCTACTCCAAAACCTTCTATGGCTCCCATACTTGATGACGGTAATCTGAAAAACCCAAAGTGTCATAAGCCTGGTGGTATGGGTTGGCTGTGTCCCCACCCAAATCTCATTTTTGTAGCTCCCATAATCCCCATGTGTTGTGGGAGGGACCTGATGGGAGACAATTGAATAATGTGGGCGGTTTCACCCATACTATTCTTGTGGTAGTGAATGAGTCTCATGAGATCTGATGGATTTATGCAAGGAAATCCCTTTCATTTGGTTCTCACTCTCTCTCCTGTCTGCCACTATGTAAGATAGTGCCTTTCATCTTCTCTCATAATTGTGAGGCCTCCCCAGCCACGTGGAACTGTGAGTCCATTAAACCTCCTTTGCTTTATAAATTACCCACTCTCAGGGCCTTGGGTATGTCTTTATCACCAGTGTGAAAACAGACTAACATGCCTGGTTACTTACAAGGTCACAGAGACCAGTTAGACTCAACATTAGCCAGCTTGGTCATTCTCAACTGTGTGCAAACACGTCCTCCCTTTTCTTTACGCCTATTTCTTCAGACATTTCCATTAGAGGCTGCCAATGATTTATCAGATCAGCTTGGGCTTCTAATCCCTTCCCATTGTCTTCCCACATCTGTTCTCCAATGAAGAGTTGATCACCTGACCCCGTTCAGCCGCTGCCTCCAACTGTCAATCAATCCCTTCCTGGCTGTCAATTTCCATTGGATCAACTTTGCTGCTCAGCCCATATGACCACTGGCACCCCGATTCCTCTTCCTGTGGTGGCTGCAGTCACAATGCTGAAGTCCTGGGATACTATCTAAAGTCATCAGCAGTCTCACCCCAAATTTGCTCCAGCTGTGTTGCCTAGTTCTCCCCATGGGAACTTTGTGCTCACACCAAAATTTCTTTCTTAACTTCAGACCTCCTTCCTGCTTAAAGTAACTTCTACTCTATCATCTCTTTTATACCTCTTTAATCTTTGTCATCTTTCAAGGCTTAATCAAAACCTCACCCGCTCCAAGAAGCCTTTCCTGACCACCTCACTGAAACTCAGTTGCCTTTTCTCTCAACAGCAGTAATTTTATTCTTTGCATTCTATGTGTAACACTGAAATGCTGTCAGAACTGTTTGCTGTTGTTTTTTTGAGACAGTGTCTTACCCTGTCACCCAGGGGTGCAGTGGTGTGATCATGGCTCACCGTAGCTTCAAACTCCTGGGCTCAAGCAATCCTGCTGCCTCAGCCTGCCAAGTAGCAGGGACTACAGACACATGCCATTGTGCCTGGCTAATTTTTAAAATAAAACTGTTTGTAGAGACAGGATCTCACTACATAGCCCAGGCTCGTCTTGAGCTCCTGGCTGTAAGGATTCTCTCTCCTTGGCCTCCCAAATTGTTGGGATTATAGGCATAAGCACACTGTACCCAACCAGAGCTGACTTTTGAAGTCAGGACTCAGTCCTAGTACAGTCTTTGCAAATCTTACTGTTTAGATGATTTTTTAAACTCATTTTTTCTAGAAGTCCTACTAAAATACATATTACTTGTGGCAAAATGTTGGATATTAACATTATTACTATTACTTCAGGTCCTAGTAGGGGATGTAAGGTTTTGGTGAAATCCTACATTCACCAAATACCTAGTGAACATTAATTATGTGTCCAGCACCATGCTGAGGTTTGGTGGAAACAGAGAAGATTCTGTACCTGACCCATAGAGCTTACGTCTATGTAGGAGGGAGGGATGTTAAAAACAAACAAAAAAACCCACCTACCAAATAACTACTATGTCACAACAATTTTGCTAAGTGTCATGGTGGAAAACTACAGTGTATCAGAGGGTATAACAAGTAGAATCTAATCTGAATTTGGCAGTAAAACATGTCCTCTGTGGGAAGTGGCATGGCCTCAGATTTAAAAGGGGAGGAAGAATTAGCCAGGTAGAAATGAGATGAGGCCATTGTCCAGTGAGAAAACAGACCCTGTAGGGTACTGGGGCGGGAAGGAGCATGGGGCCTGGGGTAACAGAAAGAAGCTGTCTGTACAGAAGAGGGTGATCTAAAAAGGCAGTGATGGGGGATGAGGCTGCACAGAGTATCAGTCAGCGGTTGGATCATGGAGGTCTTTTAGGCCATGACAATAATTTTGATTTTAATCCTAGAAGTGAGGTGACACACATGCCTAATTTTAAGGAATGCTATGATCATATTGAGGTTTTCTAAAAAGATAAATCCCAAGAAGAAAGGTTTTGGGGTGATGTAAAAAGTGAACTAGATGCATTTAGCAAAAGAGAGGTTCATAGGAGAAAAGGTTGGGGCAGTGTGAATACCTGACTTCACCCATTAAACATGTCTACCAGAGGCGGCCTTCACAGTGGATCAGCCTAAGTTCATTCCTGCTCTAAAGTTCCCAAACCACTGCACCCAAGACAAGGAAGACTCCTCCTGAGGCACCAGACTGCTGCAGCTTCCTGATTCTGGTTCTCATGGAGAGGAGAAGAGTGTGACAAGGGGCAGGTAGGAAGAAAGATTGTGACTTGGCCCTCTCCCCTTCATGAAGCTGGACAAGTTGCAGTTACCCTCTTGCTCACCAGTAAAGAAATAGAACTGATTACTCTGTAGGTGGCATATTTTTTTCTTTCTCAGTATCACACTAATCAACACCCTGCTGCTGTGATGACGAGAGATGCTAAATTGCTGAAACGGCAGCCTTTCAGAGGAGATAAAACTGAGCATCTCCTCTTAGGTCCATAAATTACTGTGGGTCATTTTCCCTGGGACTCAGGTGCTGGTCCTAATGTTCGCAGCAAATGTTGACGTAGCCACTACACTGTGTCTGATTGAATTACTGTTGTAATTTCATAAGAAAAGCTTTGGTTTGGCCAGAGCAAAAAGCATACTTTAAGAGGCACAAGTTTATACCTGAATTAGGTTTTTTGGCTGAACATCTATGAATGCACAAAATCCAGAAAAAAAATCTTGATTTAATTGTTTACCTTTTTTTGTACTCGAATATGCCTGACTTCAAATCTGCTTTGTTATTGTAAAACCAGCATGGGTCCATAGTTATCATTGATTTTAACTTCTTCATAATAAAATAAGCATTATTGAAAAATAACCATGTCTAAAACTATTCTAGCCATCAATCCTCTTCCACCCGATAGCTTTTTAAGAATTGACCTTGCTCATCTACTTTTCAGTGAAATAATTGTAGCCTCACTTCTTTGCCTAGGTAACATAGGACATATTTGGGGATTCTGTCTGCACGTAGAAAGGTTTTATCTTCTATAGCTATGAAGTATTCTCTCTTCTAGTGGCCTTTGACATAAGTATTATAAACCTACCAATTATCAGAAGTGTGTAATGTTGTCCAGCTTCCAAATTTTCCTCAAATGCTTGTCCACAGAAATATTTGAACAACTGAATAACACTCTACTTTTCATGCGGACATTCCAGAATCATAAAGACAAACCCTAGGCTCTTTGATATTACTCTTTACTTGAAAGTGGCCTTACTGTAATAGGCTGATGCCTAGTTTCTAGCAATTATCATCTAGAGTTCCTAAGAGCTTTTCTCAATATCTTTCTTTCATCCTTCATATCCAGTTCATTTGAGAATTCCCAGCCTCACTATCGCTCTCACCACCTCTCATCTGCCACGTGGAAAAGATACTTCACTGGTGTTCCTACTTCTCTGCTCAATCACGTGCAACGTTCATCATGAGTCATAGTTGTTAATAGTCCCTCCTCCCACCTTTTGTACTTGTTTCAAATTCTGCAACTCAGCCTTCAAAGCCCCCCACCCCCGCCCCAGTTAACTGGCTCCCATTGAACCATCTTCCATAGTTCCTCAAAGGAACTCTTATGCTTTCATCACCTGGTTTTCCCATTGCGTCTGCCCGTCACACTCCTAACACATACATAAAACTCATATTCATTTCAGCTGCATGAATTTATGAATAATATGTCCCTCCATGCAATGCTCTTTCCCTTCATTTCATTACTTCAAATAAAAACCCACATATTTAATGTATATTTGGACATATGTATACACCTGGGTACCATCACTACAATCAGAGCCATAAGCACATCTATCGCTTCTAAAGCTTCTTTATGTCCCTCTGCTTTTTAATGTAATTTTATTTATTTTGTGGCAAGAGCACTTAACATGTTGTCTACTCTCTTAACAGCTTTTAAGTGCATAACACTATATTATTAACTATAGACACTACAGCAGATACCTAGAAGTTATCCTGTAAGACCATTAATATCTTAAATTTTATTTCTTTAATTTCATACCCAGTTGATAACTCAGTTACATACAGAATTCTAAGTTTGATCAATTTTCTTTCAAAATTTTTAAGGCTTTAGTCTACCATGTTCTAACTTCTAGTGTTACTTCTGGGAAGCCTAATATCATCTTGATTCTTGATCATTTACATAGGACATATTTTTATTCTCTTTGAAAGCTTTAAGATCTTTTTTCCTATTAACTGAAATGTCATCGTATCACGACTTGGTATGAGTCATTTCTCGCTTATGATCTAGGCTCTGAGAGAGCTCATTCAAGATGGAAACTTGTGCCTTTTACTTCAGAAATATTTATTATTTTCATTATTACTATAATCATTATTAAATTTCCTATATTCTCTTTTATTCTGAAAGTCCTGTTATTTGGGAGCTGGACATCTTATATTGATCCTTTAATATCATGTATTTGGACTCCTATTTTCAACCTACCTGTTTTTGGTTTTACTTTTTGAAATATATCTTCAATATTGTCTTCAAAAATTATATAAAATTTTTTTGTATCAAGTATCACATTTTTTGTTTTTCAAAAGTTATCTTGGGATTTGCTCATTTCTTTTGTATAGAATTATGTTATTCAATAGATGTCATACTTTATATGTGCAGTGGGATTTTTTTGTTTATCAATTATACCTCAATTAAGTTTTTTAAAAAAGAAACTAGAAAAAATATAGTTGACCCTTGAACAATGTGGAGGATTGGGAGGCTAACCCTCTGTGCAGTTGAAAATCTATATATAACTTTGTACTATCCCAAAACTTAACTACTAATAACTTACTGTTGACTGGAAGGCTTATCCATAACATAAACAGTCTTTTAACACATTTTATATGTTGTATATATTATATGCCATATTCATAAAGTAGGCTAATAAAGAAAATGTTATTAAGAAAGTCATAGGGAAGATAAAATCCATTTATATTACTGTATTGTATTTATCCATACTGTAAATTTATGTTGCCTGTTTACAAGATAAATTGTCTATTTGAAATGGCAGGCAACCACAGCTGCAAATCTTACTGTGGCACATATGAAGCAATTCAACTTTTTCTAGTAATATCATGACTTTTCTCTGCTTCTTGGGAGCACTTCCAACATCACTAGAGGTACTTTGTATGGGTCCTACAGTGTTATTCAAGGTTTATGATATTGCACTAAACATGAAAAATACACCAGAGCCACAAGAAATCATGTTTTACTGTGATTTGCATTTTATTGGAGAGATGAACTTCTCATAGGGAGATGATGAGCATCACATGGCATTTTCAGAGGATACTTGACAACACTTGAGCTCATGGCAAAAGCAACAGGAGGTGGCCACAAAATTATTCCAGTAGTACAGTATGTACTACATTTAGTTTTATGCAGTTATGATTTAATAACACTCCATCTTTACCTTTCTTTACATTTCGTTTGACTGTGAATGGCATCATGTACAGTCTGTGTGTATAAGTTTTAATACATTTTAACTTTTTGTAATGGATCTGTGCATATTTTATGATAGCAAATGATAAAATAGACTAATATCTATGTATAATTTACACATTGATGACATACATAATGTTTTCTTGTTTTTTTTTTTCTTCTGTGTTTTTAGGCAATGCAGTTTGTTTGCAAGTTTTTTGAAATTGTCACCAATCTCCAAACAAATTTCCAATATATTTATTTTTAAAAACGTGTATAAGGGGAATCATGCCATTCAAACCTATGTTGTTTAAGGGTTAGCTGTAGAGACCATAATGGTCTAAAAAACACCCAACTTTCCACTTACTGTTTCTCATGAGTAGGTATTTGAAGATTTACTGCTTTTAAAAATTGAGTTATTGATTTTTTAAATAATTCAATTGTAGGAGTTTCTTATACATTTTGAAAACTAACTCCTTGTCATATGTATGGTTTAAAAATATTTTCTCCCTTTCCATATGTCAATTGGTTCCTCTGCTATGCAGGATTTTACCAGTTTTATATCATCTCCCTTAGTTATTTTTGTTTTTGTCTTCTGTGCTTTTAGTGTCCTATCTATGAAATCATTACCAAAACCCATGTTGTGAAGCTTTTAGGTTTTATGTTTAAATCTTTCATCTATTTCTAGTTGATTTTTGTATAAGGGTGTAATATAAAGATTCAATTTTATTCTTTTGCCTGTGCATTATTTTATATGTGTAATTCTTCTGCAGTTTTCTCAGCACCATTTGTTGGCGGAACTATGCTTTCCTCATTGCTCATTCTTGCTACCCTTGTCAAAGACCAGTTGACCATATATACAACAGTTTATTTTGGGGCTTTCTATTCATTTCTTTTGGTCTATATGCATGTTTTAATGCAGTACCATAAGATTTTGATTACCTTAGTTTTGTAATATATTGTGAAATCATTATGTGTAATGTCTCTACTGAGCTAAGGTCATGAATAGACCATATCCAAGGAAGATGCATTCGTCCATTTTCACAATGATTTAAAAAACTTACTGATGCTGGGTAATTTATAAAGGAAATAGGTTTAATTGACTCACAGTGAAAGCAGGAATGTCTTACATAGTGGCAGGTAAGAGAAAGCTGTGAAGGAGGAACTGTTGAACACTTATAAAACCATCAGATCTCATAAGAATCCACTCACTATCACAAGAACAGCATGGGAGAAACCACTCCCATGATCCAATCACCCCCAACTAGGTCCCTCCCTTGAACCATGGGGATTGTGGGGATTACAATTTGAGATGAGATTTGGGTGAGGACACAGAGCCAAATCATATCATAAGATGTACAAATAGCCAAGAGGTATATGAAAAAACATTAACATCACTGATAGTCAGGGAAAGGCAAATCAAAACCATGATGAGAGATACCTCCTAACACCTCTCAGTATGGCTACTATCAAATAACCAAAAAAGAAAAAAAAAAAAAGGATTGGTGATGATATAAAGAAATTTGAACTTTTGCAGGTTGTTGGTTGGAATGCAAAATGGTATAGCTGCTGTGGAAAACAGTATGCGATTTCTCAAAAAATTAAAAATAGAACTACCAAATGATCCAGCAATCCTGCTTCTGCATATTTACCCAGAAGAATAAAAATAATGGCCTCAAAGAATATTAGCCTTTTGTTCATTGCCTTACTATTTACAACAGTCAAGATGTGAAAACAACCTGAATGTCTATTGACAGACGACTGGATAAAGAAAATGTAGCATATACATACAATAGAATAGTATTAGCCTCAAAAACAAGAAAGTTCTGTTATATTCAACAATATGCATAAATCTTCTTCCTCTTCTTCCCCCTATTCTCCTTCTTCTTCCTCCCTCCTCCTCCCCCCTGCCCCTCCCACCACCCTTTCCCATTCCTCTCCCTTACCCTCTTCCTTCTTTCTCTTTTTCTTTCTCCTTCTTCTTCTGACAGGATCTCACTCTGCTGCCCAGGCTGGAGTGCAGTGGCACAATCACAGTTCACCGCAGCCCCTACCTCCTCGGCTCAAGCAATCCTCCCACTTCAAATTCCCAAGTAGCTAAGACCACAGGCATGTGCTACCATGCTCAACCAATTTTAAAAACGTTTTGTAGAGATGAAGTCTCACTATGTTTCCCAGGCTGGTCACAATCTCCTGGGCTCGAGCAGTCCTCCTGCCCCAGACTCCTAAATTATTGAGATTACTGGTATCAAGCCACTGCTCCTGGCTAGTATATTGATAAATCTTGAGAACATTGTGCTAAGTGAAATGCACCAGTTACATAAAAACAAATACTGTGCTGTGTTATTCTACATATATGCGATATCTAAAACAGTCAAATTCATTCAACGGGTTGCCAAGGGCTAGGGAAATGGGGAAATGGAAAGTTACTGATCAATGGACATAAAGTTTTAGTCAGACATGATGAATTAGTGCTAGAGATGTGCTGTATGACATGGCACCTATAGTCAACAATAATGTATAGTACATGAAAAAATTTGTTAAGAAGGCAAATCGAATGTTAAGTGTCCACAATAAAATTAAATTTAAAAAGGTTTACTCAACAAAATAAGGAAATAAACCAAAATGAGAAAAAATCAGATGCAAAACATGGAATAGTGTCACCTAACAAGGGCTCCAGCAGGCCTGCGGGATGATTGGACTGAATTAATGAGGAAATCATCTAAAAACATCTTAAATTCAAAGGCCAATATGCATTTGACTTCATTTTTAAAGCAAAATACAACTAGAACCAGCTTATTTTTATTGCTCTGTAAACTAGCATGGGACTTCCCATTTCCTATGAATTTATGTATAGATTAAATGTGACAAATGGCAAACTCTAAACATAAAAACAAACAAAAATTGGTAAAACTAAACACCAGTTCAACCTTCTTTTGCAAATGCAAGTTATGTCTCTTCATTCAACACAGAATTTTTGTTTGTTTGTTTTCCCCAACAGGTTTGCCTGTGTAAGCTCATTCCACACTGTAGGCCCACAGTTAATGCTATGACATGACCCAGTGAGCCTTTGTCACTTGCTCACTCTGTCTCTCTACTGTGGTCCTGCCTCTGACCCTCTTCCTTCTATTAATGTTTACGGATTTCTCCCTCTGCTAATACCTGCTCTCTGCAATTCCTCTAAGACCAGGCAAAGTGTCTGGAATGTCAACAATTTACCCATCCTAGCAGCACATCTTTGACAAGAACCAGACTATCCCCTCCTACCTTCTTCTTCCCTTAAGAGAAGACAAAGATATCCTTCCCAAAATTGATGCTAATACTTAAATTTTCATCATTTCAAGAGTTCCTCTGGCTGTTATTCTCAAAACTCTTGGGAAAGTAGAATGGTGAGAATGATCAGAAACCTTGTCAATAGAAATTACATCAGTTTCTTTTTCATCTCTTCATCAGTGAGAAAACAAACAAATAATGCAAAGCATTGTGGGTTTGGCTGTCTTCAACAGGACTTAATGTAGACAGATCTGATTACCTTAAAAACCATCCTGTCTGCCTCTTACTTTATCTTTTAGTGAGTTTGTCATGTTGATCGATTAGGTGAATTTAGCCAAGGGCTGAAGCATCAACTTAATTTCATTTTGGTATACTGTCAGTTTAGAGGTGTCTTTCCTTTTTAAATAAGTATAGTAGGGTTTAGTTTTAAATTTCAATTTAGGATAATTTATACCTGTTTAGGATAATTTATATCTGTTTATGTGTCAATGAGTTAGGTACTTTTTAGCTCTTGCTATATGGGGAGATTTTTAATATCAGGTGTTGGTGCTGCAATTAATTTTCTATAAGTAAATCCAATGGAATCTTTTTCCTTGGCAGAAAAGTAAGTAAAAAAACTGTTGGAAGTTCAATGCTATGTGGCTAATATATGTTAGTATTATTCTGAAGAGTTACCACCCTTCAGTAATTGTTGAACTGAGAGTCGAAAAACCTTCTTTGGTTAGAAACTAAACATATAACATTAAGAAAATCACTTAAATTTTCTAGGTGTCAACTTCTTACTAGTAAAATGAAAGGGTTTGACAAAATTATCTCTGAAACCAGTTTCTAGGAATATCTGATTTTATATGCTTATGATTGAAAAAAGTGATAAAAATAAGACCGTTAAAAAGTCTTACTAGAAAAGTAAATACAAGTAACTGGCCTCAAATTCATTATCGAGGTAAAAATGATTTAAGTGTTGCCTGCAGAAATTATTGTAATTATGAAAAAAATGTGAAATGAAAGGGATCTACTTCCAAATCGTTGTTTTCCTTTTGGGTATCATTACAAGTTTTGAATTCCACAGTTCTTATTAGTATAATATTGGGCTCCCAATTATGTAGTAATTTAGTTTCCTAACCCTCATCCATTTTTTATTAACAAGAGCTATCACATGTAGATTCTTATTATGAGCTCTTTTAGGAACATTTTCCAATTTAATTCTCATATCCATATGAGGATAGTATTATCACAAATATATTGAGGAGTAAACTGAGGCCTAGTGAGCTTGGATAATTGCTCAAGATCATAAAATTAGCTGATGACAGATTTTTTTAACCTGGAACCATCAGACTTCACATCCCTCCTGTTAACCAAGGTATTAACTTGCTTTTATTTCTCCAACAATGTTCTAGTAAATGTGCTACAACTTTCTTCTTTTTTTAGTCACTGTGTTACGGACTGAATGTTCACATTCTCCGCAAATGTACACGTTGAAACTCCTCCCATTGTGATAGTATTAGGAGGTAGGGCCTTTGGGAGGTGATTAGACCTAGGTGAGGTCATGAGGGAAGAGACCTCATGAATGCGTTTAGTATCCTTATGAGAGTCCCTAGAGCCTCTGCTCTCCATGTCATGAGGACAAAACAGGAAGTCCATAGTCTGCAGCCAGGAAGAGAGCCCTCACCAGAACCTGACCCTGCTGGCGCCTTGTTCTCAGACTTTTAGCCTCCAGAACCGTAAAAATTACATTTCTGCTTTTTGTAAGTCACCCAGTCTCTGGTACTTTGTTACAGCAGCCTGACCTGACTAGGAAATTCTGTAAAATGTTGTCAGACTCTTTTTTCTTCTGTGCAACATTCTCACCATTGCAAAAAAAGAATAAAATAAAATAAGTGATCTGTCATTTAAACACAAATGAAAATGTTAACCATAGAATATATATGTTTCTTTGCCATTTATATGAATCCAAGATCTTGTGAAACAACCAGAAAATTAAAACAAAAGATTCACTTGACACTGTTTATTTAAATGTTGTTTTTTCATGAACTACCTGAAGCAACTTTATTAGGTACAGAGTCAATGGTGAGTTAGAGATTGGTAAGTTTGAAGGAGACACAGGTCACTTCCCCACTCAAATCGTTAAAACAATGCAATATCTAGTTCCAAAAGAAAACATGTTTTCTCATAGCCAGTTGACAAATTTTACTTGTAACACTCAAGTAAAAAACGAACAACAAATAAATTTAGTTTTTATGTAATCCATGTGTTATGGGTTAAATCATGTCCTTCCGAAATGATAGGTTAGAGTCCTAACTCCCAGTACCTCAAATGTGATTTTATTTGGAGATGAGTCTTAATTTGGAGATGGAGTCTTTAAAAACTTTTAAATTGATTGTACTGCAAAGTTTTCTAGGTCATGGACTAAATTTGGAAAATGACAGGATTTTAAGTAGCTACTGCTTTAAGATTTAGTACCATACTTTCTATTATCCCAAAATAGTTTTTTTCTTAACCTTTACCTTCTACTTCTGAATATGTTATAAACAGTCCACTTTCATTTTCAAAATTAACAGCTATCATGAGTACATTAAAAGGGCACCATTGTGAAGTTTGTTTTATGTTTCTTTCCATTAAAATGTATTATTTTCAACATCTTGCTGTTTTACTTCTTTTCCCTGGTGTGGAACACAATTACCACCATATTCTTATGACTCTACTTTAAAGCCTTCTTTCCAGCTGAAAGCCACACTATATTGTTAACTCCATGAGGTCCAATAACATTTTCCCAAACATGTTGTGACTGTCGCCACTGGAGAGCAAGGCTTTCAGGGAAAAATGTAGAGTTGTTATATATCACATTTCTTTCTTTCTTTTATGCTTTCCTAATTTCAGGTAATTATTGAGTTGAAGTTTATTAGCTAATTGTATACATGCTGTGGTTTTCAAGTGCTTTCATTTATGTGGTTGACAGTAACTAGACTTTTCTTCCATATAGGAATTTTTTTTCAGATTTGGGAGGTGAAACTTACTCTAATTGTGGTACTTGGAAGCCTAATGTGGCTCTAACTAGAATTTAATCAGTTGCATTTATTACAGAATTATTCCATGCAACTTGGGGAATTACAATAATTTTTCTATACTAGGATATCATCCGGTGAGAGATACACTGAGATGCCCACAAACCACAGACATTGTTTTGCCTGTAACACTGGGGACAAAGGCAGGAACAAAAACTCGAACCACTTGAATCAAATAAATGGGTTCAGGTTCAGTATTGTGGTGACATTTGAACATTTCTAGTTCTGTTCCTCTCAATTGTTTCAGAAAACATATAACTGATTTCAGTTAAAATTAATTTCTTGGCCACATACTTGAAAAACCCTTAGCTTAGTTTGAATTGACTTACTAGTCACTAAAAAATAGATTTTATACATTGAATTTAATTTCACTGCTACCTTCAGCAAAACTTCATGACATCCTTTGTTTTTAGTTCAAGGTACCATTTGGTGTAAAGCCCTATATGAATAAATCTCTTTGGTAGGGAAGAACGTTTACCAGACAAGATCGAAATTTGTTCATCAATTCTCAAAATTGGCCTTGGGCTAAATAATTGCTAGTGCTTTTCCTAGGATTGCATATAAAGGTTGGTCATCTGACAAAGTGTACCACATCCTGGGAACTGAGAGAAACCACTCAAAAGAAGCCCAGGGATTCTGACCAAGGTCAGGTGAGAGAAAACAGTGATTTCAGACATACTAGACACCCCATTCTTCTTCTTCTTTTTTTACAGCTTTATATTGGAATATGTAATAAACTGCATGAAGTAATTTGTTTTCAGTTAAGACTTTGTTTGAGTTGAGGTCTTGCTCTGTTGCCCAGGCTGGCGTGAAGTGGTATGATCATCATTGACTGAAGTCTTGAACTCAAGCGATCTTCTTACCTTAGCCTCCCGAGAGCTGGGATAACAGGTGCATGCCACTAAGCCTGGCTAATTTTGTATATTTTTTGTAGAGATGGGGTCTCACTATGTTGCCCAGGCTGGTCTTGAACTCCTGGCCTCAAGCAATTATCTCACCTGGACTTCCAGAAACACTGATATCACAGGTATGAGTCATTGCACATGGCTGCACATATTTAAAACTTACAATTTGATCAGAATCCCACCTGTTATTCCCCAAAGATTCCTCATGCCTGTCTGTCACTCTCCCTCCCAATTCTCTACCTGCCCCATTCCCAGGAAACCAACAATCTGCTTTCTGCCATGATAGATCAAATTTTCTAGATGTTTACATTGATGGGGCTCAGGACATGCCATCTCCAAATATGGCATGTTGGCATTTGAGAAAACAGCAAAAGCAAGAAAGTCACTCTCAAATTCCCCTCACCCTTTCTTCCCTGAGGTAGGCTATAAAACCAAGCTGATCTTTTCTTGAAGGAAGTCATAAAACTCTCATTCCAGAGATGCCATTCGTATATTTCATATCCAGAGGAAAGAGACATCCTTATCCTTGAAGACACAGAGATGCCAAAAAGAATCTGAATAAACAGGACTAAGATCCCCCTAGTAAATTTATTACCATTAAATCATACCCCTTTGCCCAATCACACTTCGGCACAATTGTCCACTATTCACTAAACTTAAGCCTAGAAAATACACACATTTCCCTATTTCTTTGAATCTTCATTTCTCAAGGCTCCCATGCCACATACAATTTATGTAAAATATATTTGTATGATTTTTTGCTTGCTAACCTGCATTTTTGCTATAGGAGCCTCAGCCGTGAACTTCATGATAGGTGAGGAAAAGATGTTACTTTTTCTCCCTGATGATATAAACGGTTTCATACAGTATTTTATTCCTTTTTGTTTGGCATTTGTCACTCAGAATAATTTGCTTGAATTTCACTCACATTATTGTGTGCATTAAGAGTGCACTGCTTTTGTTGCTGAATTATGTTCAATTGTATGGATATACCATGATTTGTTTATTCATTTACCTATTGATGGAAGCCAGAAGAAAAATAAGTACCTCAGCCTTACAACTACAAGAAATTAAATTCCACTAACAACCTGAATGAGCTTGAAATAGAATCTTGAGCCTTAGATAAGTTTGCACATATAAACACCTTTTTTTTTTTTTTTTCAGTCTGGTGAGACTCTGAGCAGAGGACTCTGGTTAACTTGGGTTAACAAGAGTCCTGATTTACAGGAAGCGTGCGATAATAAATTTGTCTTGTTGCAAGCCTCTATATCTTTTGTGATTTGTTACACATCAGATGTCAAGAAATGCTGCCATGGGGAAGGAACACATGAAGGAGTAGACTTCTCCAAGGTGATATTAGGACAGAGGCAGTAGCCTGCTCAGATGCCCAGTGGTGGTAGAAGGGAACACAGAGCATTCAAGGAACAGAAAGAATGCTGTGGCTGGAGTGCAGCCACTCAAAAGAAGGAACCAAGTTGAGGCTGGAGATGTAGTCAGACCCTATAATTTTTTTTAAGAGGAAGAGTTTTTAATGGGTGTTTTGAGGGTGGAAGAGAGGATAGAGCGACTTAATATGATGAGACTTGCTGTGTTGGAAAGATTATTCTCACTGCAATTTGGAGGATGGGCTTGGAGAGCGCAAGAGTGAATGTGGAAACCGGTAAGAAATGCAGTGTTGTGGTCCTGGAGAAATAAGTGGGCAGCGTGAACTTGGGCAGTAGCAGTGGAAACTAGAAGTAAAGAAATTTGAGAAATATTTAGGAAGAACCTTGGCGACAACCAACTACACACAAGTATTGGGTAGAGAGTTGCATGTACTGATTCAAAGCTGAAAAGGTAAATCCACACTGGAGAAAGACTCACTGGCCAGTAGAAGGTAACCAAAACTGTGGGCATGTACGAAATAATCTAACATACTGGATGTTTCAACACTTAGTGTCTGCAAAATAATCTTGCAAAAGAGACTTTGCAAAGGAGTTACCAAAGATGTATAAGGTAAGGAAGTGTCAAGAAAGCCAACAGAAGAATATTTTGAAAGAGAATTTTGAAAATGAGGAAATAATCCACAGCAAAAATAAATGCTAAAAAGTCAGATAATATGATATTTGAAGATGTCAGTTGTATTCTGAAGCTCTTAGAAAGAACTGCTTTGGCATGATAATGAGGGCGGTGAGAAAAATGGGAACACTGTAATTTGGGCAGCATTTGGGGAAGTTTGTGGAAAAGAGGATGGAGAGACTATAGCTTAGAGAGAAGAGAGGCCAATGAGACTTTTTGTTTGTTTGTTTTTTGTTTGTTTTTTTAAAAATAGAAAATATTTAAATACCAAGGAAGAGATCCAGTTAAAGGGTGAACCATGAAGGAATTCATTGTTGCTGTGTTTTTATCCCTGAGGGTGACTACTTATCCCCTGGAAAATGAACACGTTTTTATTTAACAGCATAGTCTTCAAAGGCATTTGACCTATTCTTCTTCTTTTACCTCATTTTTTAATAGCCAGTCTTAAGCTTGAATCACAAATAACTCTGAAGAAAATTATTTTTTTGTTTTGTAATAAATAAGCAAATACAGAAACTCATTTGGAGCTCACAGTATTTGTTTTCATAGGTGTTCCATGGCATGAGTTCATCAGTTAACACGGCAGTAACCTTTAATAGGAGTCCCTTTCTTCTGAATACTGTCTAAGCATTTGTGATAATTGTTCAGGCTCTAAAAGGCAGGATTGCTGCTCCCCAGGAGTTCAAAATTGAATGGATGAAGAGATGAATAAAAGCACTGGAAGGTTTGTGGAATACTAATGGGAAGAAAAACTGAGGGAGAATTTCTCGTTTCTGCAGTATCATTAAATTTCACTTTAAAAACTAAATCCAGCCAGGCATGGTGGCTCATGCCTGTAATCTCAGCACTTTGGGAGGGCGAGACGGGTGGATCAGTTGAGGTCGGGAGTTCGAGACAAGCCTGACCAACATGGAGAAACACCATCTCTACTAAAAATACAAAAAAAGAAAAAAAAAAATTAGCCGAGTGTGGTGACACATGCCTGTAATCCTAGCTATTCAAGAGGCTGAGGTTGGCCAGGCGCGGTGGCTCACGCCTGTAATCAAAGCACTTTGGAAGCCAAGGCGGGCGGATCACCTGAGGTTGGAAGTTCAAGGGGCTGAGGTTGCGGTGAGTCACGATCGTGCCATTGCACTCCGGCCTGGGCAACAACAGCTAAAGTCTGTCTCAAAAAACAAACAAACAAAAACTACGTCCTTATCCTAAGAAGTTTATATGATTTTTTTTCATGACATATATGAGAACTAGAGCCAAGAAATTCTATTATTACCACCTTTAAAATCGGGCTGTATCCATGCCACACACACACAAAAGATTTTTCAGAAAGCCTGACAGTCATTTGTTCATTGATTAGTAAACTTTATGTATGAAGTCAGTCTAGCAGACAAACTTTTTGTTCCAACAGCATAACCTCAGTCTTCACCCTCTCAAGCTTCTATTTTTCCTCCTGAAATCCTGTTACTCAGGCAGCAGCCAGGACTTTTCTGTGTGTCCTACCCTTAGGGTCTGCTTGATATTTTAATACCGCTGAGTCATCGCTTCCTTTGTGTTTCAAAATAAACTTGACAAGTACAGCAGAATAAAATACAGCTTTGAAATAAATAAACCTGGACATTTTGAGTACCAAATCCAAAGTTTGCATCGTAGGAGAAGAATAATAGATGAAGAGACCTGAAGGTCTGCAGTCAGATCTGGTAGGCTGTTTAACTGACACTGTATAAAATACCACCCTTGCCAATACTAGAAGCCAAGTGAGAGTCAAATTGGCTTCTAGATCACTCAGTGACCAGTCATGAATATGTTTACCGAGCATCGGCTGTGCTGGGAAATCCTTTCTGTGAGTACCCTGAAAAGTTGTTTCACAATTAGCATCTAGCACACAGTCTATTGATCGTCTAGCAGTGGTGATAGACAAGTACACAAGTCAGTCATTTTTAGTATATTTGCAAAGCTGTGCCACCATCTCCATAATCTAATTTTAGAATATTTTCATCACCCCCAAAGAAACCTTGTACCCATTAGCGGTCACTCCCCTTAGCCCTTGGCAACCACTAATCTATTTTCTGTCTCTGTAGATTTTTCTTTCCTGGACATTTCATGTAAATGGTGTCGTAGGATACATGGTGATATGGTTTGGCTGTGTCCCCACCCAAATCTCATCTTGAATTCATTGTGGAAGGGACCCAGTGGGAAATAATTGAATCATGGGGGCAGGTCTTTTCTGTGCTGTTCTCGTGATAATGCGTGAGTCTCACGGAATCTGATGGTAATTATAAGGGGGAGTTTTCCTGCACAAGCTGTCTTCTCTTGTCTGCCACCATGTGAGACATGCCTTTCACCTTCTGCCATGACTGTGAGGCCTCCCCGGCCATGTGGAACTGTAAGTCCAATAAACCCCTCTCTTTTGTAAATTGCCCTGTCTCGGGTATGGGTATGTCTTTATCAGCATTGTGAAAATCGAGTAATGCACATGGTCATTTGTGACTGGCTTTTTTCACAGAGTTCACCCATGCTTTAGCATTTATAAGTGTTCATTTCTTTTATTATGTTTCATGTACAACATAATGTTCCATTGTACACATAACCACTGTATCAGTTGCTGCACGTATGGGCTGTTTCTACTTACAAATATTGCTGCTATTGACACTTTTGTACAGTTTTTGTGTAAACACATGTTATCATTTCTTTTGGCTTGATAGCTATATAACACATGACAATTTTTAGCAACTACCACTGAGAGCTTTAGATCTCTATAGACCTGGTATTTTGGAGAGGTCTCATTCTCCCAACCCTTGCCCTCATATACAATCTATAATTGGTATATTAGTCAAGGTTTTCCAGAGAAACAGAACTAATAGGATGCATGTACAGGAAGAGACTTATTAGAGAAATTGGCTTATGTGAATATGGAGGCTGAGAAGTGCCATGATCTGCTGTCTGCAAGCTGGTGACCCAGGGAAGTTGGTAGTGTAATTCTAGTTCAAGTACAAAAGCCTTGGAAAAAACCAAAGGAGCCAAGGGTGTACATTTTAATCCAGCTCAAGTAGTAGTCAGGAAGCACAAAAGGGCAAATTCCTCCTTCTTCTACCTTTTGTTCTATTCGGGTCCTCAATGTCCATCCACATTGGGGAGGGCAATCTGCTGAGTCCACTGACTCAAATATGAATGTCATCTGAAAACACTTCCAAAGATATATGCAGAAATGATGTTTAATCTGGGCATTCTATAGCATAGTCAAGTTGATGCAAAAAATTAACCATTATACTTTTCTAAGATTAATCAGCATTAGAGTGAGCTCTAAGCCAAGCACACCGTGTGGTGAACTTTTTTTCTGTCTTTGCACACATCATTTATATATATTTTACCTAGTTCTACATTGGTTTATGTAGTCAGTACACAGGAAGTTACAATAAACTAACTGGAATTAATATAATTCTTAGAAGAAATTGAGGAAACTCGGTGTTAATGAATGGTTTCATTCAAAATAAATGAGTCGTCTAAAAATAATTTAATTGAAATAAATATCTATAAATAATTGAGAAGTTTTGGGAGCAGATTATAGTCTAGTACTGTAAAATAATAGACACTAGAAATAGACCTAGTTTTGAGTTTCAACTTTTTCACTTACTTTTTATTTCGCTTTGAGGAAGTTGTTTAACCTCTCTGTAAGCCTATCTCATCATTTCCAGAGCAGGATTAAAAACAGTACTTACTTTTTAGGATTGTTGTTAAAATTAAGTGAGATAATATTTGTAAAGATTGAGTGTAGAGCCTGGTTTAAAACAAGAGCTCAAGAAATAGGCTTTTCTTAGCTGCCACCAATGTGCTTTGTCCGTCTGAGGAAGCTAAGGCTGCCTTGGGGTGAGACCCACTTCAGCAGATAACTAACACCACATCTGCCTGGCATCACCAACCCCAGACTTTCCTGCACCATGGCCTCCATCTCTGAGCTTACCTGCATCTACTAAACCCTCATTTTGCACAATGACGAGGTGACCATCACAGAGGATAAGATCAACGCCATCTCTAAAGCAGCTGATATAAACGTGGAACCTCCGGGCCTTCCATGGTTATTAAAGTAATGAGCATTTTACAGGCATTCCTGTGGATTACTCTATGCAGTTCTTCAGCATGAATATTTCTGTTTATGTTAAAAAAATCATTTTTGGCAATTTGATGCTATCAGGTAAAACTGCCCTGTGTCACTGCTGCTTTCTTTTGAAAAGTGATGTTTATGATATGGAAGTTGCTTAATTATATGGCTGACTTGGTTTTTGAAGTCTACCAAGGAATTTGTTTTTTTTTTTGACTTAGGGATTGTTTGAGAATACCTTTCATGTGAAATAGTGTAAAATCATGTACTAAGAAATATATAAAATATATACATAGAAAACGTTCTAGAAAAGTATAGAATAAAATGTTTACAATAGCTTTTGAGGAGAAAGTTGAATAGCAGAGATAGGAATGGTGGCAAAGGCTGGGAAGAGAGAATTTAACTGTTACTGTGTATATTTCTACACGGCTCTTTTTGAAGGTTGAACAATAATCTGCTATTAGCTTTGGAACTGAAAACGTGCGTGCTTCTAGAAACTCATCTGGCGTTTTTTGCCCATCCTTCACTTCGCATTTTATGATCCGTTTTCCCCTTTTTCTAGGTATCACTGTTTCCAGTTTCACATATAAAATACACCAAAAGAGGTACCTCCCGTACTAGAGCATGCTTTTATTATTTTCTTCTTTTTCCTACGAAAAAAGATTGATAAAATGAGAACCCTAGAACATTGGGATTAAATGAAAATCAATAATGGCACTAAATTCTCAAGATAGAAATTCAGTAGCATCCATTAATCAC
The DNA here is from genome assembly GCF_001604975.1 of Cebus imitator. Taxonomy (NCBI): domain Eukaryota; kingdom Metazoa; phylum Chordata; class Mammalia; order Primates; family Cebidae; genus Cebus; species Cebus imitator. Next base: position 5,918,584 of record NW_016107395.1, read on the forward strand.
AGAGTATGTGTATCTTGCTTATAAATTATCTCCAAATAAACTTACTTTGGTAGAGTAAGTGGATTTTGGTTTAGTAAATGTTTAGAGTGACATGTTTCCAGAATAAGAATTTCAGCAATGGAATATATTGTGCATTCATGTTTTGTATAGGGAGTGACAAATCCAATCAATGCTTATTGTACTTTTTATTATTCTTATAATAAGAAATACATTAAAGTAGAATATAAATGGCTTGAGACACTCACTGCTTTATATAAATGAGATTTTTAATTAAGGAAGAAAAGACATAATTATCTATTTTAATTTAGTAATATTTTTTGTCATTTTATATCTTTTCAACTGTTATAAATTCATGTCTAAAATACCATTGCACCAAATGTAAAGCTGGAAATGGTGAAGTGAATGTTGCTGAAGAAACTGAGATGTTATTTCAGGTACATTTTTCAGGAGGAAATCTCTTTCATCTTGTTTTGAATGATGATATTGAAACATCTGATTTTTTTAAGCTACAATGATGACTTTTTATTCTCTTAATGTCACAAAGTAATATTGCAATCTCCAAGTGATTTTGAATATGGCAATTTTAGCTTTTATGATAATTTATTGATAGTTAAATTCTAACAGTATCAATTAATCAGAAAAAAGTCATCATTCTGATTTTGGAAACAAATCAAAATAATAGGAAGGAAACCTACCTAAAATCATTTTTAAAGCTATTAAGACAACTTTTAAGGAAAATATTACTATTACTAGAAACAATTGAAAAAAATTTTAAAGACCTTAAAAATATTTATTTCATAATCTAATGAATATTTACCAAGTGATTCCAAGAATGAGACAATCATACAGGTATTTTAGGATATTCATTCATTCATTCATTCAAAAATATTTACTAGGTAGCCACTGTGCATCAAGTTCTATTCTAAATTCTGGTAACACTGTGGCAAATAAACCATCAAAAAAAGTCTGACCACTATTATATTCCAGACACTATGCTTGATACCGGGGTGTAGTAACGAATTTAAAAGAAAACATTCTCTGTTCTCATGGAACTTACATTCTAATTGATACAGACAAAAATATGAAAGATAAATGGGTAAAACAGATAGTATGTTTGACAGTGGTCAGTACTCAGAGGTAACATAAACAAAGCAAATGTGGGTGGGTGTGTGAAATTTTAGATAGGGTACCAGGGTAAAACTAACTGAGAGCATGATTTCTTTAACAAGCACTTGAAAGAAGCAGGCAGCACTCTATCTGGGAGATTATCTGATATCTAGGTGAAGAGAATCCTAGGCAAAGGCAATAGAGGATGCAGAAGCCCTGAGGAAAGGTTGATCAAAATGTTCCGGGAAGAGCCAGGAGATAACATGGCCACTGTGAGGAGTGCAAGATGGAATGGATAGGAGATAAGGTTAGAGGTGCAATGGAAATCGGCTACCTTTGTAACATTATGTATGATCTTACCGGTCATTGTAAGGATTTGAGCTTTTACACTAAGAGAATGAATCAAAGAAATTTTTCAAGCAAGGAGTTGACATGACTTATGTTTCAACAGGATTATTTTGACTTCCGTTTCAACAGTATCAATTTGTCTGTTGCCTTCAAAATATAGGGCAGTGTGCCAAGGAAAAAGCAAGAAGACTAATTGGGAGGCCACCTTAATTAGAGTTCAGAGATGGTTTTGGCTTTGATTGTGGTGGTAAGGTGGTAGACAGCTAAAATATTGTGAAGGTGGATCCAACTTCAGCATTTATATGGGGACAACTCTATATATATATTGTGACAATATTTGTACAGAGGATGACAGAAAGGAACAAAAAAATGACTCTAAGATGTTAGGCTGATGGTCTTCAAATAAGTGTCTGCCATTTAACTGAAATGGGAAAAAGTTATAGCAGTGGAAGAGTCCCCTCTGCAGTCCCACCCCTGGGAGTGATGTTTAGTAATTCAGCTTTGCATGTGTTAAATTTGAATGCCTTTGGACATTCAAGTGGAGATCTCAGCATATATAGTGAAGATCCAGGCTGCTAAAATCATTGAACATCATATCCACATACATAATAATTAATACCACGAAATGAAATAAGTTCATTTAAGGAGTTAGTATATACGGAAAAGAGAAGACTTCCAAGGACTAAGCCTTGGATACTCCAATATTTAGGCTTTGGGGAGAGAAGGAAAAAACCAGCAAATGAGACAGAGAAAGAGTCACCAGAAGCGTAGGAGGTAATCCAGGTACATATTGTGCCTTGCAAGCCAAGAATAAAAGTACTTCAAGGAAGCAATAGTAGTCAACCATGCCAAATAACACCAGATAAAGTTCTATGAGGACTGAGACATAAAAAAAAAATGAGATTTAGCAAAATGCAGAGGTTTTAAAAAAATGACCCTGATGAGATCAGTTTTACTGGAGTGTTGGGGATAAAACCTTGAGTGTGTTCAAAAGAGACTGGGTTGGAAGGGAATAGAAATTGCAAGAAATTGCAGGTGTTGAGTAGAGCATGGACACCTCTGCCAAGGAGTTATGTCGTAAAGAAAAGAAAAGAAGGAATGGAAGCTGGAGGTGGAAATGAAGGAAAGATATAAAACACATAGATTTACATAATGTTTAAATGTATGTTTTTGAATCTTTTATTACTGCATTTTCATTATAGCATCTCATACAAGTCACATTACCACCAATACTTAAGAAAAAATAAGAGATCATAACCTGATTCTAATGTAGAAAATGAGCAAGCAGTGACTGAAAAGACATTATGTCTAAGAGGCTCACCTGCCAATCAGCATGATTTTTACAGTTGTGTTATGATTGTGGTGAACTGATAACTCTCAGAAATGTCAAGTGATTGGCAACACACTTTATAGGAAAGTTAACTAGCAAGAAGCCATTACATTAGAAAAGGCCTTGACCTTGGTGAAGTGGCAACAGATTGCAAAGTCATAATGTCATTTTTCACTGAAATTGGAATTAAGACCTTAGGAGGAAAATGCCCCAATGGGAGGAGAGATTTTCCAGAAGGAATTACAAAAAGTCATATATATGTTATGAATCCTTGCTCTTTGTGAAATAAGAGATGGGAATCATAAAACTTGAATATTTTATATGCTGGGTTTATCATTATGTATTATGAGTTAAATTGTGTGTCCCTAAAAGACATGTTGAACTCTTAACCTTCAGTACCTCAGGATGTGGCCTTATTTGGAAAGGTGACAGCAAATATAATGAGTTAAAATGAGATCATGCTGGAGTAGGATGTGCCCTTAACCCAATATGTTTGGTGTCCTGAGAAAAGGAAAATAAACTCAGAGAAATAGATATATAAGAGGAGAATACTGTGTGATGACGGAGGCAGAGATTGCATACTGCAGCCATCAGCCACAGAACAGCAAGGAGTGCCCGCAACCACCAAGGCTATGGAGAGGCAAGGAAGGACTCTCCCCGCTAAGTTTCAAAGGAAGCATGGCCCTGCTGATAGTTTGATTTTGGATTTCTCCAGAACTATGAGATAATAAGGTTTTCTTTTTATTTCCAGATTTTATAAGGCTATTAAAATCATGTTTGTAAAACCCACCCAGTTTATAAAAGCCACCCAGTTTGGGGTACTTCGTTACAGCAGCCTTAGGAAACAAATACACCAAAAGAAGGAAAATATAGTGAAAAAAATCTTGCCTAGAATTTGAGCTCCAGTCTGAAAAACAAAAGCAATGTAGCAATGGGCAGCCATGGATGATTAGCAATATAAACTGAAGAATCCAGCAGTATTATTTTATTATTAAATACAGTTATTAAGAACCGACTATGTGATACTTTCCCTGCATTATCCCAAATCTCCAGAATAGTCTATCTACAGTGTATGTATTACAGCTCATATTTCATAGATGAGGAAACCAAAGCTTAAGGGAGTTAAAACAGTGAGTGAGACAGAATTCTGGCAGATCCAAACAATTTCTATGAAACGTCTCTCTTCCTTAAGGTACAGAAGAAAATTACACACGAGAAAGTTATCAAAGATAAAAAAGTATGTGTGTGAAGATATGTTCCTAAAACTCATTTAATAAATTTTCTGTTATTAATAAAAGGCATATTTATGACTTTCTCATACTTCATTTTTTAAAATACAAGAATTTTGCTTCATGTTTTATATGAGGGTAAAGAGATTTAATCTATAGAGCCATCAAACAAGTGTTGAATTGGTGCATGACCTGTATAAAATCGTCATGTGGCTCTAAAAATAAGACTTTTAAAAAACAAATACCATAATTTCTAGAAAGATTGCTCAAAGAAATGAATTGCCCCCAACCCAAACAACCAAAGAAACAGAAAAATCTGACAGAGATCTTTATTAAAATGTATCACCTCAGGTAAGAAAATATAAAATCTGTCAAAATCAGAGTAAATGAACATAAATAACAAAAAGTTAGTAAGACAAACATTATTTTAATAACCTTATTAAGTAGAAAATATGGAAATAATTGAACCCTAAAACGTGAAAGAGAGATAAAATGTATTGTGACTTTTGATTAGTAGGTCAGATGTCTGTGTTTTGAATAAAATGAAAAAAAAATTATAAGGGAAAATATTCTGCTAAAAAGAAATTAGTGTAATCCTAGCACTTTGAAAGGCTAAGGTGGGTGGGTCACCTGAGGTCAGGAGTTCAAGACCAGCCTGGCCATAATGGTGAAACCCCATCTTTTAAAAAAAAAATTAGTGGGAAAGTCATACAGAGTATTTTTGGTCCTATGTAGCAGGGGTCCCCAAACCTAGGGCAGTAACCTGTTAGGAACCAGGCGGCACAGCAGGAGGTGAGTGGTGGGCAACTGAGCTAGTGATAGATTTGGGCTGTGTTCCCACCCAAATCTTACATTGTACTGTAATAATCTTGATGTGCCATGGTGGTGCCAGGTTTAGGTAAGTGATTCAGGGGAGCAGTTTCTCCCATGCTGCTCTCATGGTAGTGATAAAGTCTTATGAGATCTGATGGTTTTATAAATGGAGTTCCCCTGTACACACTCCCACTTGCCTGCTGCCATGTAAGACAAGACGTGCCTTTGCTTCTCCTTTGCTGTGTGCCATGATTGTGAGGCCTCCCCAGCCATGTGGAACTGTGAGTCCATTAAACCTCTTTCCTGTATAAATTACCCAATCTCAACTATATCTTTCTTAGCACCATGAGAATGGCTAGCATTCCTGCTTGAGCTCCACCTCCTGTCAGATCAGCTGCGGCATTAGATTCTCATAGGAGCACGAACTCTGTTGTGAACTGCGCATGGAAAAGATCTAGACTGTTAGCCTCTTGTGAGAATCTAATGCCTGATTACGCCTGAGGTGGAACTGTTTCATCCTGAAACCACCCCTCAATCCCCATCCCTGGAAAAATTGTCTTCCACAAAATCCATCCCTGGAGCCAAAAAGGCTGGGGACTGCTGCTATATGGTATCTGCCCATGTGTTTTAATGCTTCGGTTATTCACCTTTTGCATTATCTTATGCATCTCCCACATATCAATGTTCAGTGAAGAAAAAAATTTTTGAAAAATAACACTTGATCAGATAACAGGCTTCATTCAGCCTTGATGGAAAAATTTCCTTACGTTCAATTCTTCAAAATGATCTATTTATATGAGTGTCATATGGCTAAGTTCCTGGCCATAACCTCAGTTAAATTTCATTCTTTCTTGTCCTAGAAGGGCAGACATCTTTATCTTTTTGTCAGATGGGAGAAAGATAAAAGATCAAGCAGCTGGAGAGAACCGTGGCTGTGGAGAAGGGATAGTTACTGTTCTCTGACTCCAGTCCTCTCCATCTGTGGCCACTTCCTCCCCTTTACCTCTGCTGTCTTATCCCAAAGAAAACTGCTCATTGAGGCAGTGGCATTTTCAAAAAGGTATTGCAATGGCATCCAGAAAGCCTATTCATGTTGAGAAATGAGAGAGAATGTGCTTCATACAATGGTCTCGTAATACAGGCTTTTATGAGCCAAGATTTCCTCTTCTTTAATAGCAAAAATTATTTGTAATAATTTCATGCATTATTGTGAAACAAACAGCATAGTAATTAAGAGAATAAATTTGCGTACTAGACAGAACTGGTTTCTAGTTTCAGGTTTTTCAACTTCTAAGGTGATGCTTGGCAAATGGTTTAATCTCTCTCCAAGCCCAAGTTTCCTCTGGTGATTGGGTTTATGAGAGCAAAAGACATCATACTTAGAAAGCACCAATTTCAGTGCCTGTAGAAAGTGCACGACAACAGTAGAGTGTTGTTACTGTTTATCTATGTGACCTTAGATAAGTTGCTCAATGACTCTGTGCCTCAGTTTTCTTGCCCGTAAAATGGGATAATTATATTATCTGCTCCATAGAGCTATTGTGACAAAAAAAGACTGTCTGTAAAGCACTCAGAGCAGTGTTTGATATGTGCTAAGTGTTCAGTAAATGTAAGTCATCATTATTATTACTACCATTATTGTCAGCAATGTCATTTATTATTGTAATAGTAATAAAATTAGACTCGAGTTGCGTTCATTTATACTTGGTATACATTAAGGGTGACTAGCTAGCACTATACAGGTATGATTTGGGGGTTGCTAGAAAAAATCTCCCTCTCACTCCACCTCAATCCACGTGCGTCTCGCTTAGAGAGCTCCCAGTGACTCAAAGTTCACCATGAGACTCTGAATATAGAAGTCTTTTCTCTGAAGTATCTCCCTTAAAATGAGGGAGATTAAAAAATGTAAACAGTCTAGTTTTAGAAATAATAATACCCAAATTAAATTATAATATGGATCAATTTATCAGGTCATTTTTCTTCTTAGAAGTAAGAACAGGGTAAAATTCAAGAGCAGAGAGATTCCTAGAGTGTTGAAGCAAGATCTATAGCCAGAATAAAATCACAGCAAAAATAAAGAAAGAATGTGTGGAAATTGACAAAGATAAGCACTGTCACTTTAAAATTTGAGTGGATTTTACTCAAATGACTGACAATATTGAAGGTACCATTCTTGTTATTCCGTTGATGCAAAGGTAACTCCAAAAAGGCTTGGGCAGGGAATCAGTGGCAAACATGATTTATGAAAAATTTCCTTAGAATGTTGCAGGAGGCAAGCCCAATGTAGAGTGTCTTTTCTCAGAAACCATGAAACAAATGGATGCATTCATTCGAATCTTTCATAATGGGAAAAAGAGGCTGGTGATAAGAAATGGCTGCCTGATTATTCTTTTGGGGAATAAAATGTAATAGAAAATGTGCATAAAGGGAACGAATTTGAAAAGTTTTGGCTTATGAAGAGGAAAATGTTATCAGTAAAAAGTCACTAAGTTATAAAATCATTTGCTAACTAAACAATGAAAGATGGAATTGGAAATTCAGTATGGTTATATACATTGGATGTTTGTCCCCTCCAAATTTCATGCTGAAATGTCACCTCCAATATTGGAGGGGGGTCTAGTGGGAGATGATTGGATCGTGGGTGGATCTTTTTTTAGTGGCTTGGCGCCATCCTTACGGTTATGAGTGAGTGCTCACTCTATGAGTTCATGCGAAAGCTGGTTGTTTAAAAGAGCCTGACACCTCATCCCCTCTCTCTTGCTTCCTCTCTTGTTATGTGATGTGCCCAGTCCTCCTTTGCCTTCTGCCATGAGTAAAAGCTTCCTGAGGCCTCGCCAGAAGTTTAGCAGATGCTGGTGCCATGTTTTGTACGCCCTGCAAAACTATGAACCAAATAAATTTACTTATAAATTTTCTCAAGTGTTCTTTTATAGCAATGCAGAATGGATTAATGCATCAGAGATATATTAAGCATTAAAACTTGCATGACATTGTTGATTTTAGTGACTTTTACCCAGCAGCAATTTAATGTAGGGTTATAAGCAATATAATGACTCTACATTACACAGACAACAAATGTGAACATTTTAGAGAAAGTAGTCCCATCACACAGAATTTTTAGTTGACTAACCTTAGAAATTCTTTCTATGGCACAGGTACAAAATAATCCAGATTGACTTTCCATGTGTTCACATTAACCACATAATAATCAATCAAGAGATAACAGTTTTTGAATTCAGTTTAACTTTATAGGCTCAGCCACTGTAACAGGACCTTTCATTTGCAGGGTTATAGCCTATAGAAAAGTGACTATAGGTGATGAAATATGTAATCAAACTAGTATCATTTTGATAACTCAAGAGTAAGTACCTGTTATGGTGAATGTACAGACAAAAATAGACATAATTTTATGCTTGAATACCAGGATGAGTCTGAGGCAAAGCCAAACAATGGGCTATCAAAAGAAGACAGGAAGAAAGAAAGGAAGAAAAGAAAGAAAGAAAGAAAGAAAGAAAGAAAGAAAGAAAGAAGAAAGAAAGAAAGAAAGAGAAAGAAAGAGAGAGAGAAAGCAAGAGAAAGGGTTTTTGAGGGCCATCAAAGAGCAGGTTGACACCCCAAATTATCTTCCCATCAATTTACACAGTGTCTAAAATTCCTATAATTAATTTATCTTGTTTGAATTGGCATGCCCAGAAGATATGATTTATTTATCTAAAGACAAGTTAGCTAAATGGGTGATGAACATGAACACATTTGCTTCTGTTAGTTATAAGTTTGATGTCACCTAGCACAGAGGAGAAGCAGAAGAGAAAGGGACAGAATGTATGATATATCTAGGATAAGGACTTGCCAGTGGAGAATTGATTTAGATTATCATGCAGGACAAGAGTGCCCAGTGCTTGTCTGAGACCTTGGGGTGGGTGAAGTTTGGGGTGGCTGTGGCAATTTATTAAAATAAGACAGCAATGAAGTTTGCCACATTGATTGACTCTTCCTTTCACAACAGATTTCTCTGTAGCATATGATGATGTTTGGTCACATTTTATCTGCAGTAGAATTTCTTTCAAAATTGGTATCAACCTTCTCTAAGACTCTAAAGGTTGGGAATGAAAAACCAAACTGGGATTGGGTGGGGGTGAATGCAAGTTCCATGGAAATTGTCACTGACTTATCAATTTTACTTAAACATAGTTCTTTACAAAATTTTCAACAAAGAATTTTACTAAAACAAGCACCAGTTCAAAAATCTTTGAAATTCTTTAACATGACCTCAGAAACTCAACACATACATGTAATATGTCTTGTTATCTCTAGTACTGAAACACGAAAGTGAAAGCCAAACCTGTAAGTCAAGTCAGATCATTATCATCCTTATCTCTGTAATAAAAAAAAAAAAAGCAAAACTTGATTTCTATCTCACTCCATACTCCAAAGATTTTGTTTTTTTTTGTTTGTTGTTTTTGTTTTTTGAAATCACTCTATTGCCTAGGCTGGAGGGTAGTAGTGTGATCTTGGCTCACTGCAACCTCTGCTTTCTGGATGTAAGCTCATGCCACCATGCCCGGCTAATGTTTTGTCTTTTTGATAGAACCAGGGTTTCACCATGTTGCTCAGGCTGGCCTTGAACTGCTGAGCTCAAGCTATCTGCCTGCCTTAGTTTCCCAAAGTGCTGAACTTACAGGTGTGAGCCACCAAACCTGGACCTACAACCCAGAGTTAATTCATGATGGATTATGGACCTAAACATAAAACAGTACTGCAACGCATTTAGAAGAAATTTGGTAGAAATTTCTTGGACAGAACACTAAGAGCAATACNAAAAAAAAAAAAAAAAAAAGATTGGATTTAATCAAAACTGAATAGGTTTATCAAAAGTCGCCACAAAGAAAATAGACAAGCTATAGATTGCGAAAATTATTTGCAGCATATATATGGCAGAAGACTTGTGTCTAAAACATGTAAAACCAACATACAAGTCAACAATAAAAATATAAATAATTCGATAGAAGGTTAGAAATAGAGATACTACACAAAAGAACATGTACAAAATACCAATAAGCATATGAGAAGATTATTAATTGACAAGAAAATTAAAATACCAATAAGCATATGATAATATTATTAATTGTCAAGAAAATTAAAAATAAAATGACAATCAGATGCCATTTCACACCCACTAGAATGGCTAAACTAAAAAAAAAATGATAATCCTTAATACAAGCATACCTCAGAGATATTTCAGGCTCAGTTCCAGGCCACTGCAATAAAATAAATATCCCAATAAAGCAAGTCACACAATTTTTTGGTTTCATGGTGGACATAAAAGCTATACTTACACTGTACTATAGTCTGTTAAATGTGAAATAGAATTATGTCTAAAAAGCAATGTATGTATCTTAACTAAAAATACTTAATTGCTAAAAAATGCTAACAATCATCTGAGCACTTAAAGAGTTGTGATCTTTTTGCTGGTGGAAGATCTTGCGTTGATGTTTACGGATGCTGACTGATCAGAATGATGATCGCTGAAGGTTGGGGCAATTTTTAAAAATAAGACAACAATGGAGCTTTCTCACTTTGGTTAACTCTTCCTTCCATGAAAGATTTCTCTGCAGCATGTGATGCTCTTTGGTTGAATTTTACCCATGGTAGAATTTCTTTCAAAATTAGGGTCAGTCCTCTTAAACCCTGCCACTGCTTTATCAACTAAGTTTATGCAATATTCTCAACCTTATTTTTGTTTGTTTATCATTTCAACAATGTTCACAGCATCTTCACCAAGAATAAATCCCAACTTAATAAACCACTTTCTTAGCTTTTCTGTAAGAAGCAACTCCTCATTCATTCAGGATTTACTGTGAGTTTGCAGCTATTCAGTCACGTCTTCAGAGTCCACTTCTAATTCTAGTTATCCTGCTATTTCTACCACATCTGCAGTTACTTCCTCCACTGAAGTCTTGAAACACTCAAAGTCACCCATGAGGTTTGAAATCAACTTCTTCCGAACTCCTATTAATGTTGATATTTTAACCTCCTCCCATAAGTCACAAATGTTCTTAATGGCATTAGAATAGTGAATGTTTTCCAGAAGGTTTTCAATGTAATTTTCTTAGATTCATCAGCAGAATCACAAACTCTGGAAGCTATCACCTTACAAAATGTATTTCTCAAATAATAAGACTTGAAGTTAAAAATTATTCATTTATCCATGAGCTGCAGAAAAAATGTTGTATTAGCAGGCATAAAACCAACATCAATCTCATTGTACATCTCTATCAGAGTTCTTGGGTGATCAGGAGCATTGCCAATGGGCAGTAATATTTTGAAATAAATGTTTTTTGTTTTTTTCTTTTTTTCCTGAGCAACAAGCCTCAAGAGCCAGCTTAACATATTCACCAAACTGTGCTATAAACACATGTGCTGTAAATTAGGTTTTGTTTTTTCATTAACAGAGAAGGGTAGATTTAAAATAATTCTTAAAGGTCCTTGGATTTTCAAAATGCTAAATGAGCATTGGCTTATTAGTGATTTAAAGTCACCAGCTGCACTGGCCCCTAGCAAGAGATTCAGCCTGTCTTTGTAGGTTTGGAGCCAGACATTGACTTCTCTTCTCTAGCTATGAAAGTCTTAAATGACATCTTCTTCCACTATAAGCCTGTTTTATCTAAATTGAAAAGCTGTTGTTCAGTGTAGCCACTTTCATCAATTACCTTAGCTAAATCTTCTGGATAATTTGCTGTGGGTTGTACATTAACACTTGCCGCTTCATCCTGCACTTTTATGTTATGAAGATGGCTTCTTTCCTTACATCTCATGAACCCACCTCAACTAGCTTCAAAATTTTCTTCTGCAGCTTCTCCAGGTCTCTTAGCCTTCATAGAATTGAAGAGAGTCAGGGCCTTGCTCTGGATGAAGCTTTGGCTCAAGGGAATGTTGTAGCTAGTTTGATCTTTTATGCAGACCATTCAAAGTTTCTCCATATAAGCAATAGGCTGTTTTGTTTTCTCATCCTTTGTGTTTTTACTGGAGTGCCACTTTTAATTTCCTTCAAGAACTTTTTATTTGCATTCACAACTCGGCTGTTTCGTGCAAGAAGTCTACCTTTCAGCCTATCTTGGCTTTCGACATGCCTTCCTTGCTAAGCTTAATTATGTCTATCTTTTGATTTAAAGTAAGAAAAATGTGACTCTGCTTTCACTTGAACACTTAGAGGTCTTTCTAGGGTTGTTAATTGGCTTAATTTCAGTATTACTGTGTCTCAGGGAATAGGGAGGCTCAAGAGGAGGAACAGAGATGGGAAAATGGCTGATCAGTGGAGCAGTCAGAACGCACATTTATCAATTAGGTTCGCCATCTTTTATGAGCACTATTTTCGGCACCCCAAAATAATTTCAATAGTAACAATAAGGAACATTGATCACAGACAACCATAACAGATATAATAATAATGAAAAATTTGAAATATTACAAGAAGCATTAAAATGCGACAGAGACATGAGGTGAACACATGCTACTGGAAAATGGCGCCAATAGACTTGCTCAGCACAGCGTTAACACGTATCTTCTTCAATTTGTAAAAAACCACACAATCTGCAAAGTGCAAGAAAACATGGTGTAATAAAAGGAAGAATGCCTATATGGGCTAGGCTATAGGGCAACTGAAATTCTTATACATTGCTTGTAGGAGTTTAAAATGATCCAGTTATTTTAGAAAACTGTTTGGTAGTTTATCATGAAGTTAAACATACACCTACCCCATGATCCAGTAATTCTACGTCTAGGTATTCATTAAAGAGAATTGAAAACATAATATCACAAAAAATCTTGTACAAGAATATTGCTTGCAGTTTTATTCATAATAACAAAAAACGGATCACTGAAATGTCCATTAAAATGTTAAAGGATAAAGAAATTGTGGTATAGTCATATGACAAAATATACAGCAATAAAAAAAGCAGTACCTACTACATGCAACAACATAAATTAAATCTCATAAAAATATATTATGTTCAGCAAAAAATGCCAGGTGCGAAAGAGTACACACTCTATGACTTAATTTACTAACGTCGGGCAGGTATATAATAACACAAATTTTAAAGGTTTGCCTAAGTGGTGGAAAGGTGGGGTAGGGGAAGGGGGTGGTAAAATGGACTGGAAAGGAGTTTGAAGGAACTTCCTGAAGCGATGGCAATGTTCTACATCTTGTTTTCGGTGGTGTTTTCATGGATGGATAGAATATCCAAAATCTTAAAATCCATGCATTTCTTTTACACATTGATTATATATCAATATAAAATGATTCTCAAGTGGATTCTCATATGTTGGATTCCTGTTGCATACCAGGCATTCTGCTTGTGCCTTTAGAAGTAGTATCTATAAATAAACCTATCAGTCCTTATGGGAATTGGTATATATTTTTTTTCTTATTTTAACATAGGAGGAAATTGGAACTCTTTAGATCAACTCCATGAAACTTATATGGCTAGTAAATATCAAAAATGGTATTTAAATCGAGATCTAATGTCAAAACCGAAGATCTTCCTAAAATGTCACACTTGGATAGTCAATACCACTTATAGTCTCTAACAACAAAATAAACAGACTTGGAAATTTGTGGGTGCAGTTGAAATAGATGGAGCTATGGAGAATGCAATTCAAAAGACTGTGACTTGATGTGAGAAATTTTGTTTGTAAGAACTCATGTGTCATACAGAGAAGGGGATGGTAAAATAATTGTTAGCATAATGCCAAAAGGATTGTTAGCATAATGCCAAACTTACAATGCCCATTATCTAGATAATTTGGATGTGAACTATTTTAAGAAGCTAAGTTATTTGGTGCACGTGCCTGTTAGAATAAATCACTTTATAATTATTTCATTTGATAGAATTACGACTGTCAAAAATATTCAGACAGAAAAGGTTTTCTTTCTCCTTCGATTGTTCCCTGCTAAAATAGCATTTTACTAAGAGAAAGCAACAATTGAAACATGGAGAACAAATGTGACTTTTAAAAGCACAGCCTACTAAATGATATAGCTAGAGAAGCTCTCAGAAAGTATCTTCCTATACATGAGTTTCCCTTGCTATTTATTACAGTATTCAATTTTGTTTCTGTATCAGATATCCATTTGTTTTAGGGTTTGATGATATTTTGCCCCTCATGAATACCTTACGGAAATGCAAATACCTCTCAGGAGTAGTGAACCATTAAGCTTTATCAGTAAAAACATGAGTTTCTGGATGAGGAAGTAGAAAACAGAAAGCTATTATGTTAGTCAGGATAGGATAAGCTATGCTGTGGTAGTAAATAAATCTTGAAATCCTTGCCTGGTGCAGTGGCTCACGCCTGTAATCCAGCACTTTGGGAGGCCGGGATGGGTGGATCACCTGAGGTCAAGAATTCGAGACCAGCCTGGCCAACTTGGTGAAACGTCGTCTCTACTAAAGAATTCAAAAATTAGCTGGGTGTGGTTGCAAGCACCTGTAATCCCAGCTATTCTGGAGGCTGAGGCTGGAGAATCACTTGAACCAGGGAGTTGGAGGTTGCAATGAGCCAAGATTGTGCCATTGCACTCCAGCTTTGGCGACAAGAGTGAAACTCATCTAAAAAAAAAATCTTGAAATCCCAATGATTTTCATAGCAACATCTATTTCTCACTTACAAACTTTTTGATGTAGGCTAGATGACTCCATAGACACTTTTTATCCATATGTTGACGTGGGGATCCAGATTTGGGGATCCAGATTGTTTTCACCTTATTGTTTTGCCTTCTTAAAAGGTGGCATTCTGGCTGGGTGCGGTCCTCAGGCCTGTAATCCCAGCACTTTGGGAGCCTGAGACAGGCAGATCACCTGAGGTCAGGAGTTGGAGACCTGGCCAACATGGCGAAACCCCATCTCTGCTAAAAATACAAAAATCAGTCAGGCATGGTGGTGGGCATCTGTAATCCCAGCTACTTGAGAGGCTGAGGCAGGAGAATCGCTTGAACCTGGGAGGCAGAGGTTGCACTGAGCCAAGATTGCGCCATTGCCGCCAGCCTGGGCAACAAGAGTGAAACTCTGTCTCAAAAAAAAAAAAAAAAGGTGGCATTCATGGTCTCATGGCCTCTGGCAAAGAATATGGTGAGCATCACCTCTGCTCACATCCTGTTGATCAGAACTCAGTCTACCTGTCCATTTTATGGAAAATGAGGAAATATTTTCCTACATGTGTAGGCATAGGAAATGATGTCATAAAATAAACACAACATGCCACAGCAGAGTTATGTTGTGGGAAAAACACAGAAAGAGAGGCTTACAAATTCAAATGTGAATTTAGTCAATTTCAAGAAATATCTAGGGTGATTAATCTTGTATTAAAATGAAAACTTTAGAAACCACAGCTACCTCGTTACATATTTATGTGTTATCTCAGTGTATTCTGTAGACACCTACAAGTGTCCACTGCCCTTTTGATTGTGCCATCTTTTTAACTCTCAAATCTTATCCTTAGGAGAGATCTGATGTGCTCTTTTCTACGAAGGCATAGGACAGTCACCATCAGGACTGTGACCAAGCATACTTCAGTATTTTTTCCCATTCTTAAGAAGTAAATAGCTAGAATTATGTAGCATTCCCTCAAGTAACATAAACTTAAGAGAATGCTGTTTATTTTAAATCTGTAAAACAAAAAAAAACAAAAGAACATTTTATTTGTAAATTCTGTGTGCTCCATAAATTTCATATTTTACAAGCGCCTTTGCAACATGAAACATAACTTCCTAAAGAAAGAGACATAAAGGGAAGACAAAGCAAACTATGAACAAATCACAATCTTAATTAATATTCAATTTCTTTAAATATTCTTTACAGGGAAGTTATCTTCCAAGTTTTCTCATCAGAACTTGCAATTATGATGAAAGGTATCACTGAGAAATTGAAATGGATAATAAAATTTTGCTTTATGTTTGAAAATTACCTTTATGAAAATTAAATTACCTATATTTTAATATCCAATGGATTAAAAAATAAAAGCAAAAAGGAAACAAAAAATTTTTTGAGACAAATGAAAATGGAAACACAGCATATCAAAACCAAGGGGTCGTGCAAAGCAGAGCTAAGAAGGAAATCTATAGCAATAAATGACCACATTAAGAGAGAAAAAAGATCTTAAATAAACAACCTACATTTACACCTTAAGGTACTAGAAAAAANAAAAAAAAAAAAAAAACTGAGCCCAAATTCACCAGAAAGAAAAAATAATAATAAATATCAGAGCATAGAAATAAATTAAATGGTGACTAGAAAAATAATAGATCAGTTGATCAGTAAAACTGAGTGTGTTTTCTTAAACTAAAAACAAAATTAGCAAACCTTTAGCTAAAGTAAGAAACAAGAGAGAAGATTCAAAGAAATGAGACAAAAAATTAAAGAAGAAGCAATCCAACTGATTCCACAGAAACATGAAAGAGCCTAAGAGGCTATAATCAACTATGAATAACTATATGCCTGTAAATTGGACAATTTAAAAGAAATGGGCAAATTTCAAGAAACACAGTCTACCAAGACTAAATCATGGAGAAAAAGAAAATCTTAACAGACCAATGATGAGTAAAGGAATTAAGTGATTAAAAACCTTCCAGAAAGAAAAGCCCCAGAATCCATGGCTTCACTGGTGAACTCCAGCAAACAGTTAAAGAAGTAACAACAATCCTTCTAAAACTCATCCAAAAAATTAAAAAGAAGGGTACACTTCCAAACTCATTATATTAGGCCTTTATTACCCTGATATCAAAACCAGACAAAAATATTGGAAGAAAAGAAAATTACAGGTCAATATTTCTGAAAAGCATCATCAATGCAAAAATCCTCAACAAAATATTAGCAAATTGAATTCAACAGCACATAAAAAAAAGGATTGTACATCATGATCAAGTGGGATTTTTCTCTAGGATGTAAAGATATTTTAATATATGCAAATCAATAAGTATGATTACATCATATTGATGGAATAAAGAAAAAAACCCTATAATTTTCTCAATAGATGCAGAAAAAACATTTGACAAAATTCAACATCCTTTCATGACAAAAACTGTTAACAAATTAGGTGTAGAAGGAATGTAACTCAGCATAACAAAGGCCATTTATGACAAGCCTGCAGTGAACATTATACTCAATGGTGAAAAGCTGAAAGCTTTTCCTCTAAGATAAGGAACAAGATGAGGATGCCCAATCTTACCACTTCTATTTAATAAAGTACTGAAAGTTATAGCCAGAGCAATTAGGCAAGAAAAAGAAGCAAAATGCTCCAAATTGGAAAGAAATAAAGTTGTCTCTGTTTGCAGATGATATAATCTTATATGTAGAAAACCTTAATGCTCTACCAATAAAATGGTTAGAACTAATTAACAAATTCAGTGAAGTTGTACAATACAAAATCAATAATGTATTTGATTTTAATGTTTCTATATACTACCAATGAGCTACCCAAAAGAGAAATTTTAAAAATGCTATTTACAATAGCTTCACAAAAATACAAATGAATTTAACTAAGGTGGAGAAATATCTGTATAATGAAAACTTTAAACATTGATTAAAAAATTGATGAAGACACAAAGAAAAGATATCCTATATCCATGGTTTGGAAGAATTAATATTGTTAAAATGTCTGCACTGCCAGGCACAGGAAGACAAATTATTTGTGGGATCTAAAAATCAAAACAATTGAACATACAGAGATAGAGAATAGAAGGATGGTTATCAGAGGTTGGAAAGGGTAGTTGATGCAGGGAAGTAGATATTGTTAATGAACATAAAAAAATGAGTTATAAAGAATTAAGAAGACCTAGCATTTCATAGCACAATAGGGTGACTATAGTCAATAATAATTTAGTTATACGTTTTAAAATAACTAAAGGTTTTTAGTTATTTACAAACTGACCTGTTTGTAACATAAAGGATAGATGCTTAAGGAAATGAATATCCTATTTTCCATAGAGTGATTAGTACACATTGCATGCCTGTATCAAAATATTTCATATGCCCCTGAAATATATACACTATGTACTCACAAAAATTAAAAATTAAAAAAATAAAGAAAAATGTCTGTATCA
Organism: Cebus imitator; assembly: GCF_001604975.1. Taxonomy (NCBI): domain Eukaryota; kingdom Metazoa; phylum Chordata; class Mammalia; order Primates; family Cebidae; genus Cebus; species Cebus imitator. The sequence continues at coordinate 5,936,504 of NW_016107395.1, forward strand.
TCCACAGTAATCTTCGGATGCAATGTAATTCCTATCAAAATTCTAGTGATTTTTCCACAAAAATAGAAAACAAATACAAAATTGATATAGAACCAAGAAAGATCCCAAATAGCCAAAGCAATCTTAAGATAGAATAAAGCTGCAGGCCACACACTACCTGATTCCAAAACATACTACAAGGCAATAGTATCAAAACAACATAGTATTGGCATAAAAACAGACTCATAGACCAATGTAACAGAATAGAGAGCCCAGAAGTAAATTCATGCATTTGTAGTCAAATGATTTTAGTGAAGGTGCCAATAACACACGATGGAGGAAAGGGCAGTCTCTTCAATAAATAGTGATGGGAATAATGGAAATCCGCATGCAGAAGAACGAAATCCATCCATATTTCACAATACATACAAAAATCAACTCAAAATGATGAAAGACATAAATATCAAACTAGAAACTGTCAAACTACCAAAAAAAAAATAGGACAATAGCTCCATGTCATTTTTCTGGGCACAGATTTTTTTGAATGTGACCCCACAGGCACAGGAAATAAGGGCAAAAATAGACAAATGGGATTACAGCAAACTAAAAAGCTTCTGCATGGCAAAGGAAGCAATAAACTGATTTAAGGGATCACCTATGGGATGTATGAAAATATTTGCAAACCATACATCTGATAAGGAGATAATATGAAATATACATAAGAAATTCAAATGACTCAGTAGAAAGAAAACAAGTAACCTGATTTAAAAACTGGTGAAGGATCTCAATGGATATTTTTCAAAAGAAGACAAATGGCCAGAAGGTATATGAAAAAATGCTGAACACCACTAATCATCAGGGAAATGCAAATTAAAACCACAATGAGATATTACTTTACACCTGTTAGAATGACTATTATGAAAAAGATAAAAGATAAGTGTTGGCAAGGATATGGAAACAAGAGAATCCTTGTACCCTGTTGGTGGAAATGTAAATTAGTACAGCCATTGTGGAAAATACTAGGGAGGTTCTTCAAAAATTTGAAAATAGAGCTATTATGTGATCTCCTTTTTGGATATGTATTCAGAAGAAATGAAATCAGTATGTTGAAGATATATCTGTACTCCCATGTTGGCTGAAGCATAATTCAAAATAGCCAAGATATAGAAAAAACCTAAGTGTTCATCAATGGATGAATGGTCTATATGTACAATGAAATACTATTCAGCCTTTAAAAAAGAAATCTTATTTTTAGGACGGCATACATGAACCTGCAGGACATTATACGAAGTGGAAAAAAAGACAAAGAAAGACAAATACTGCATGATGTCATACATCAGATCTAAAAAATCAAACTTATAGAAGCACAGTGTGGTTGCCAGGAGCCAAGGTGGGGCTGGGGCAATGAGGAAATGTTGGTCAAACGGTACAAAGTTTCAGTTAGACAGGGTAAGGAAGAGTGATCTATTAAACAGCATGGTGACTGTATTTCATAACAATATATTGTATACTTTAAAGTCGCTAAGAGATTAGATCTTACATGTTCTTACAACAACAAAAGTATGTGAAGTGATGGAGACATAAATTAGCTTGATTGAACTATTTAACAACATATATTATGTTGTTAAAACATGTCAAACATCATGTTATACACCATATATGTATAATTAGCTTGATTGAACTATTTAACAACATATTATGTTGTTAAAACATGTCAAAACATCATGTTATACACCATATATGTATAATTTTTGTCATCTATATCATAATAAAAAGATAACAATCAAGAAATAACCTTAGTCTTTAAGAAAAAAAAAAGAAAATTATCATTACAGGGTAGAGTTTCAGTTTATCACAAGAAAGAAAGAGTTAGGCAAAACTTTGGCTTAGCTGTGGAATATCTTTTTATCAAGATAAGGAGATGAAAAATAAATTCTTCGTGGAAACCAATTTCAAAAGGCTATACCACTCTTTTACAGGAAATACTGTTTCATATCATTATATGTAATAAGAATTGATTATCACCAGATCAATTTGGCAACACCTTTGCAATAATTACTTCTGACACTGTCACAAGCATCAAAATGATTAACAAATATTTCACAAATATAATGATAAGTATAATAAGTGATTTTTCATTATATTTCTTTGTTATTTGATAAGTGTAAAAAAATGCCAGATGATTCTCATTACCATAGAAGTCAATTGGCAGGTGACAAATAATTTTTACAAAGTTATTGAATCAATGTCAGAATCAGAGTAAAAAAAATGTGATGAACTTGCTATGAATAGAATAACTGATTGTTTCTGAAGTCATTGCTTTCTGAGTATGAGGTTTAAATAAGTAATAGAATTGTAAGGGTTAGAGAAATGGCCTCAGAATTAAAAGGCAAGATTGGAATGCATTCTTAATAGAAACCAGAGGAAACTGGAGAAACCACCACCACTACAGGAACATCCAGCTTTTGATTACTTATAATCATAACCATTTGATTGCTATTTGATAGAAATAGTCTTTTACAGCAAGCCAATTTGATGAAAAATTCCCATCACATTGAGTATTTCTTTCAGGACACATGGCTTTGATGACTTTGATCCCGTTTCTCTCTCTCTCTCTTTTTTTTTTTTTTTGTCTTGGTGGCCATGATGCAATAATCTGTAAGAATAGTGAGATGATGAGCCTGAATAGAGCAGCTGTATGATTGACCATCACAGTGGTCAGAATTCAGAGAACCCAATCAGCTCACTGGGGTGAGGATTAGCACACGGGAGCTGCTGATTGATGAGCACTGCCTCTTCTCGACTCCCACACAACACGACTGGTCCTGCGACCATGGCATCTGAAATACGAGATTGTAGAACGAACATGACTTGAAGTGAGGGGGCTTTCCCGAGGGAAAGAGAAAATTAGGGAGAAAGAAAAAAAAGGCTTGATTATAAGTACTATTATTAGGACCATGATAACCACGGCTCAAGCTGAAGCATAAAAGGTATTTGGTTGTTTTTTTTTTAAACATGTGAACACGGGAGATGCAGCTTTGACTTTTTGACTTGCCTCCACAATAGCTTTTATTCAGTGTAAGTTTAGCCTCCTTACATACTTAGCAATTTAAATGTGTTGAATAAGATTCTTCAAAGAAAAGGATACTTAGTACTAGAGAATATTAATACACATGTTTCCTAAAGGTTATGGGGGAAAAAGATAATGTAGCAATTATATGTTCTGAACTAGTACAAGTTTAAAGTTAAGCTAAATGCAGTTTATCTTTTCGTTAAGAATTCAATGCTTGGCACACGTTAGGAAAAATTGTGTTATTTCAGGTCAGTACCTCCTCAGAAACTGTTTTCCCGGCCCCACCCACAAACACAACTTTCTCTATTCCCGAATACCACACATTTCATAAATGGAGAATTCTCTTATTCTCATTAAATCAAACTGGCAAACATACAAAGTTAGCATTTTTACTGTTTTTGTCTAATAATTTCATTCTGGTGTGAGTTGTAATTTGTGGGAAGTAGAGAGGAAGGAGCTTAGATTTTGGAGTCAGTTAAAGGAGAGAAGGAAATCAGCAAACAAGATTTTGCTTTAATTTTTTTCTAAGTATATGATTTTTGGCATTGTTTTAAGAAGGCAAAGGACTGATACCATAAAAGTTCATTTGAATACTTTAATCCTAAACATATAATTTCTAGATCTACCAAATGCTAATCAATGTTGGGAATAAATTCATAAAATAAGGGAGTAAACTCCTAGATATGAGAATATTTTTTAGTGCAAAGAAGGGATTTTTGAGGTATAACTTGAATATGTCTTCAGCACCATTTTTTTTTTTTTTAACTTGGGAAATGAAATTCTCTGGAATTGGTTACAGAGAAGCAGCTTGTATGCAAACTAAGTCAAGACTATTTCTCAATAATTTTTGAAATGTTATTAATAAATAGAACACACACATGAAAAAATGGTCCTTATCTTCAGATCAGCTCCTCAGATATACCAAATTTTCCACTGGCAAAAGCCATTCTGTCTGGGCAAAGATATCACGCCTGTAATCTCAGCAATTTGGGAGGCCAAGGCAGGAAGATCACTTGAGACCAGGAGTTTGAGACTAGTTTGGGCAAAATGGAGAGATCCCAGCTCTCAAAAAAAAAAAAAAAAGACCGCAACAGAACAGTCGTGACAGCGGTGGGAGGAGCACAGTGCAAAATGACAGCGGTGGGAGGAGCACAGTGCAAAATGAGGGAGGCAATGAGTGAGAAGGCTTTGTACAAACCTAGAGGCTATGTTAAGAATTATTTTCCTTCTGTTTTAGATTTAGTTTTAGCGTTTTTTTTTTTTTTTAAATTTCAAGAACACTAGGATACTGTTTAACATTTTTTGTTTGTGTTTTAAGAAGAATAAAGATCAGGTTTGGGCTTTGAAAAGATAACTCTGCCGATGCTGAGGTAGATAATTCATTAAAAGGGAGCAAATGTATCTAAGGGAAGAGTACTTGGGATATTATAATAATCAAGGAAGAGGATGTTGCCTAAGAGAGATGGAGAGAAGGGGATAGATTTGAAAAATACCTAAGACATAAATCAGTAGGCTTTGGAGCTGGAGTTGATATAAGATTGTGGGAAGACTTCAAGGGCAAATCAGAGGTGCTCGTGATTTTGAAAAGGGACTGTCAGATGAAGTTTGAAGATGGGGATGGGGAAAGAAGATCTTGAGTGTAGATCTAGACAACTTGATGTTGAGGTGCCAGAAAGGTTCAAAGAAGAGATACAGAGCGGGGTTTTGTTTATGCTCATCTGGAACTTAGAGAAGTAATCCAAACCAAAGATAATGCTTGTGATTGAGTCTTATAATCATAGCAGTGGGAATGAATGACACAATCCATGGAGTGAACAGAGAAGAGGGCACATAGTGAGAAACTTCATTACTTCATGCCTGGATAAAAAGGGAATGAACTTGGAAAAAAGTCTGTGGAGAAGCACCCAGACACATAGGGAGAAACTATTATTTATCAGAAACTGAAAGAAAAGAATATCTTAAAAAGTGGCAAGAAGTCAAAATGTCAAACACATCCGAGAAATCAAGATTCGATAGTGTGCATTGGATTTACTGACATATACAGTCCACTCATGGCCTTGGGGAGAGGGAGAAGAGATTCATTTATGACATGGATTGTTGGACGAGGTAAATTCTAAGGTCCCTTTTAACCTTAAGATTTGTCAGATTTTTGTCATGGAAAGATATATTTCCAAACTGTTTTACGGTAAGATTTTTTTTAATATATAGAGTTTCGCTCTTGTTACCCAGGCTGGAGTGCAATGGAGCGATCTTGGCTCCCCACAACCTCCGCCTCCTGGGTTCAAGCAATTCTCCTGCCTCAGCCTCCCAAGTAGCTGGGACTACAGGTGCAAGCCACCATGCCCAGCTAATTTTTGTATTTTTAGTAGAGATGGGGTTTCAGCATGTTGACCAGGATGGTCTTGATCTCTTGACCTCGTGATCCACCCGCCTTGGCCTCCCAAAGTGCTGGGATTATAGACGTGAGCCACCGCGCCCAGCCTATGGTAAGATTTTTAAGTCATCTGCCCCTTCAAAAAATATTTTCTAAATTTGGGACAATATGTATTATAAAAAGTGCAAATTTGTGTAAGAATATTCATAACTTTTCAAAGACAATGGTAAATGTGAAAAATTAATACCTTTTGTTTTCATGTTAATAAAATCTCCAGCTGGGCTGCTTCTTCCTGTAAACAAGAATTCACACAATGTTCAAATTGTAATCCAATTCCAATCTGGAATTGGTCACAGAGGAGCAGCTTGCATGTGGACTAAGTGAAGATGAAGATTTGACCAGTTCTTGCTCATAAGAAATGCAGGAAGACCCAGGGGTCAGGTCATGGAATTTCACTGTTGAGGGAAGCTGAATGAAGATGATTTTAAACATCTTTATTCTTTACTTTATCTGAGAAATCAATGGAACATATCAAATTCTGGTCACTGTACTAAATTACAGTTCTTAAGAAATGAAAGATAGTTTCCCAGTGATACATTTATCTACGGCTTGGAAAAGCTTAGTAACATTTTGATCATTATCAGAGATTGCTTTCCATTGCTAAATGGCAGCTAGGGCCTATTCTTGGCTTGGGTAACTGATTGGGGGCCTGATTTGCAATATGGCTTCCACCATGCTCTGCACTATAATTTCTCTGCCTATAAAATATGTTACTTATAATAATCTCAATTACAGAGTCCTGTGGATGCAGTTATATCAGTGATGGCCAAACATAAATAGTTATAACAATTCAAAGTCTGTCTTAAAACATAACTATCTATAATTCTCTTTTCTAGGTTGACTCTCGACATTCTTAGAGTATCAGGTGGCTGTATTATAATTGTTTTCTCTATGGCTTGTTCAAACTACCTCCAGAATTTCTGGATCTTCAGTTCAATGAGATGCCCTTACAAGTAAAATGGTTATTTTGTCTTTCTACTGAGGGTGAATATCACAACCTGTACCTGCTCTGTGAATAGCGAGTCAATAATGGGAGTTGCTTTTCACTCTTCCCTTTGTGCCATTGCTAGCTGTCCTCAAGGGAGCTTTGGCTGGGAAGGACTTGCATGGGTTTACTTCTCTTTCTCTTGGCTACTCCCTGTGATTTCCCTCATCAGTGGTATCTTCAATCTGTACTCTCAGCAGTTTTTTCTCTTACAACTTCCAGAGGAACTTCTGGGCAACTGTCCCTGGCAGTGGCAGCCCTGCTTTTAGTAGCTTCTCAAATTAGCAGTTTACTCTCAGAGTCGGCTTCCCTCAATTGTGAGATCCCATGACCCTGATCCCGGGATCTTTCTGCATTTCTTATGAGTGAGAACTGGTCAAACCTATCGTGTTTACTGCTCTCGGTCTTCCCTAGTAGTCGCTTTCACGGCCAGCCTCTGCAGGGTCTCTGGCATCCCTTGCTCCCTGCATGGCAGTTCTTGTCTAAATCCCTGACCAGCTGGGTAACTCAGGATCACTCTCAAGTTATATCTGGAAGTTATAACAAAAAGGTCCTCCTAGAGCTCTTGAAATGGTTTTCATGGGTATATTCTCTTAAAAATAGCCCTTCCAAGTTACTCATTGAAAATCATCCTAGAAGTAGGGAGAAAAAGCATCTTCAATGCTTCCTACATAGTCACTCTCTTGATTCCTATTACACTTACCTGTGTTCTAACATGAGTTTACTCAGGGCAAGTTTTCTTAATCATAAATATTCTCTCAAAAGGCAGAGTCTGGACCAGCTCTAGACAGTGTCCCAGTTCAATAGAGAGAGGTCTTAAAAACTGTCCCAGCAAGAGCATCTGCTTCACAGGCCATTTTCTAATAACACGTGAAGTGGCTTAGGAATAGTTCTGGATATTCTTCAGTGCAATACAAGGAAGACAGCCTAGCATTGTACCTGAATATGATGTCTGACATTAGAATAACCCGTACTAAGTTTCTACCTCTTTTTCTTACTGAGCATGTAACTTTGGGGAAGTGACTTTACCTTACCAGGTTCTAATAACCTCGTCTGTAAAATGAGGTAATACCTATCTTACATGGATGTTACCAATAGCCTATTGTAAGGAGTCCATACATTTTAATATTGTAAGTTTCCCCACATTAGTTGCAGCAGGGCAGGAAAAATAGACTTTGTTCCTAAAAACTATTCCGATCTTCCTCATGAGCCAAAAAATGAATCTAATAAATCAACCTGGTAAATTTAGTCCAATGCAATTCAAATGGTCCCTTTAGGTAATGCTTGCTTTCCTTTGATAAAAGTAATCAGTCTCTCAGAGTTCCATTCTTCCCTGCAACTCTCTGAGATGGCATCAGATACATGAAGGTGGTAAAACTAATTATGTCCTCATCACAGTAGAGAAGAAAGGATCCCAAGAGCCATATGACACTCTTGTCCTTTTCTCTGATCTCCATGGTGATGACTTTCTGGATCCTGCTTGTCCTGCTGACTTCCTAGCTCAGGTCCCATCTTTCTCTAGGTTTCATTATTTCCCTGCGGAGCACCCCACACGAGTGAGCTTTTCCTTGGATCTTGCTTGCACTCTGGACCCCTCCAATGACATCTGGGCTCACATCTAGAAAAGGGACCTGAATGTCTTCTTACTTGTCTCTCAAGGTCACAGAAGACAGACTTCTCCTGTACCTCCTCTAGATCCTGCCTTCCTTGTTCATAGATTCAGCCTTGCAACTAAAATCTAATGCCATGTTTGATGTAGATATCAAAGTGAAATTTACTTATTGGTAAAGGAGCCCAAATTGGGAGGTGTCTTAGCCCTTTTACGTTGCTATTTTAAAAATCTCTGGCCAGAAGTAGTGGGTCATCCCAGCACTTTGGGAGGCCAAGGCAAGTAGATTGCTTGAAACCAGGAACTCAAGACCAGCCTTGATAACATGGCAAAACCCCATCTTTACACAAAAAAAAGATATACAAATTAGCTAGTGTGGTTGTGCACACCTGTAGTATCAGCTACTCAGAAGGCTGAGGTAAGAGGATCTCTGGAGCCAAGGAGGTCAAGGCTGCTGTGAGCTGTGATTGCACCATTGCACTCCAGCCTAGGTGACAGTGCAAGACTCTGTTTTTTGTTTTTTGAAATACAACACCAGTAAAAATCTTGAGACTGAGTAATGTATAAAGAAAAGAGGTTTATTTGGATTATGGTTTTATAGGCTATACAAGAAGCACAACACCAATATCTGCTTCTAGAGAGGGCTTCAGGGAGCTTCCACTCATGGTAAAAAGTGGAGGGGAGCAGGCATCACATAACAAGAGAAGAGGAAAAAAGGAGGAGGTGAGGTGCCAGACTCTTTTTAACAGCCACATCTCATGAGGCTAACAGTGAAAACTCACTCAATCCCTCCAGAAGAACTTCAAGCAGTTCATGAGGGATGTGGCGCCAGGGCCCAAAATCCTCCTACTAGGACTCCTTCCAACACTGAGGATCTAATTTCAACATGAAATTTGGAGGGGACAAATATCCAAGCTGTATCAGGAGGTATTTCAAAATATTAAATCTTTTTTATTATTTTCCTATTAAACTTCCAATGTTCCATATCAAATTTCCAGAAAGGTGGATTTTAGGTCTCTAAAGCAGAGCTATTTCTCTGTTCATCTCTGGCTCCTTCTAACTTAACCAGGTAACTCTGGGTATCAATGCGCAAGTCCATACCCTACCGTAAAAGTTGTTACATCCTAGAGTCTTAATTCTTTCCCAGCACTGAGCCCATTCCTCTTACAGCCGAAAAATTGCGACACCGGAAAGAAACCTCTTGAGGATTGAATACTAACAATAGGGGAGGGAAGCAGTATCTCACCTAAAGGCAACAGGAACTGTGATCTGGCTGCTAGCTTTTTCTAGGCCTTCCTTTTTCCCTTTGTTTCTAAACTGAGAGAAATGGCTGAACTGAGCTGAGTGCCTCAGTTTCACATGATTCCTGCCTTGATGTCTACGTTATTAATTATGGATTTTCTCTCTGAGTTGGCTAATACATTTTAAAAAATGATTACTGGTCTCAATTTTATGTCTCAAGTTTTCACAGAATTAGGCTTCCCTCTGTTGAGTCAAAGGAGGGAGACTAAAGACGACTTTTCATTACTCCACCTTTTCTTCCTTCAACTGACTATCCCGTATCTGCCTGAACATTGCATTTCTTTAGCAGAGCTACTGCCTTGATCTCAAGGTGACTAAGATTTGAAATCAGTCCAAAGTGCAGACTTTTTCTGCACACAGATATTTTCAAAAGAATAAACTCAACAGGTTTCTGCACTGTGAAATTTCTGTTTTCTCCCAAGTATTATTTTTTTCTTTCCTACTCACCTTTGTTGGTTTTTTATTTTTTTCCTGTGTTCAAGTGTATACACTTGAGATCAGAAGTCAAACACTGTTGTTTAGTACATGAATCAAGGGGTACTTCACCTGGTTTCCTAATGAGAATTCACTCAGGTCTAGGATAGAATTTTGAAAGCCACTTGCTGTTTAGTTCATTTGTAAAAGTCTAAGTAGTTCCCTGCCAGCAAAGCTTAACAGAACTCCCCAAAATGCTGGGAACATTTTTATGAATAGTTTTGATGGGGAAGTCAACTTGTAGCATTGCTGGTATTGCCTAATAAGGCCACCAGAAATGAGGCGATGGCTTTTTCTCCTTATTTCTTGATGTTTTGGCAAGAATACCATGGGTCTCACTTTGAATCAAAGAGGTGAGGTATAGTTAACCTTGAACCAAGTAATGACCCTCAGACCAAGGTGGTGAAAAGGTCATCTGATAGTCATAACCCCACTTATTCTACATATGGAGTACAGTCAAGTATGGCTCTCACAGTCAAATGTAGCTTGTGAATGAGAACAAATTGTAAAAGACATAAACTCAGAACAGAGACCTAATTTCCTCCCCAGTATCTACTTTCATCTCCGGGAACAGGGGAGATAAAACATGTAGACTGAAGTGCAAGTACTTTTTAGGAATATAAAAATTCATTGCTGAGAGTGGGCATGCTGCCAGATAATGCCCTGAAATATTTATCTATGCATTTCCATTTTCCACTACCTAGCCAGAGTCATACAGTGCCTCAAGGCAAAGCATAAATAAAAATAAATAATGAGCTAAATTTAAAACAAGACAATAAAAAGCAAGAAATAGTCTGTCTTTGTCCATTTTGTGTGGCTGCAATAGAATACCACGGACTGGGTAATTTATAAAGAGAAAGAGTTTGTTTGACTCATGGTGCAGAGACTGGATATCCAAGTTCAAGGGAAGGCATCTGGTGAGGGCCTTCTCACTGCATCATCCCACAGCAGAAGGCGAGAGAGCAGAAGAAAGGGGACCAAACTTCATCCTTTTATCAGGAACCCATTTCCACAATAACAGCGTTAATCTTCATAAGGCCAAAGATCTCATGACACAATAAGCTCTTATTACGCCACCTCCCAACACTGTTGTATTGGAATTAAGTTTCTCATATGGTTTCAATATTTTTACACTCCAAATGTCATGTTGAAATGTGATCCCCAATGTTGGAGGTAGGGCCTAATGGGAGGTATTGGATCATTGGGATGCATCCCTCATGAAAGGCTTAGCACCATCCCCTTGGTGATGAGTGACTTCCTGCTCAGTTAGTTCATGGGTTTAGGAGTCTGGGACCTCTCTGTTCTCTCTCTCTTGCCACATGGCATGCTGGTTCCCCTTCACCTTCCACCATAGTTGTAAGCTTCCAGAGGTCCTCACCAGAAGCAGATGGCAACACCATGCTTCCTGTATAGCCCCCAGAACCATGAGCCAAAAAAGAACCTCTTTTCTCTACAGATTCCCCAACCTTGGGTATTCCTTTACAGCGATGCAAGAATAGACTAATCCAGAAAATGGATACTGAAGAGTGGGGTATCACTATAAAGATTTCCAAAGATGTGGAAGTGGCTTTAAAACTGAGTAAGGGGCAGAGGTTAGAGAAGGTTGGGGGGCTCAGAAGAAGACAGAACTTTCAGGGAAAGTTTAAAACTCCTTAGAGAGAGGTTAAATGGTTGTGGCCAAAGTGCTGATAGAAATATGGACATTGTGTTTTCTTTTTCTAACATGGTGGATAGGAGGCAAGGCCAATGTGCCTCTCCCACTTCGAAGGAGAGAAGCATGTGGAGATTCACACTGTGAACTTTTGTTCCAAGAACTATAGCAGGGATTTACCAGGAAAACTGAAAGAATTCACATGCCTTTTAAAAGAAGTAGCACACCATGGCAAACTCTGTGAGACAGGCAAAAAACTGTGAGTTCCCAGAGTAGAAGGTGGGGAAAGCCTGCCCTTGAACATACACCCCCACTGAGGAATCTGAAAATCCAGATAACAGGAGAAGGTTTTAACCTGACCTATAGCTGAAATGAATTAGAGAGTGGCATGAAATATAAAAAACTAGAAGTATCAGTGGGAAGAGCCTTGTATTCCCAGTCTCCAGCTGGAGCCCAGGGAAGCCATCCCTGACTATGTCTCACAGGGGTCCTTTGGGAAGGCAGCCAGTGAACTTAGGGAGGGGTTACAGGACGAAAGAAGCTCCCAACTAAATTTTGTGATAATTTTGAGTGGACGTGAATTCCCTTAAACAGGACGCAGGGGACAAATGGAAACCACTGCAGATACAGATGCAAGAGCTAGATGCTGGCATTATGGACAGATAAAGAGGGGCAGGGCCTGAAGGCCGTGCTGCTTTCTCAGCAGGGAAGCTTATGGCCTGGGCAGGTCTGGGTTCTGTGTGCAGGCTGCTTGGATCTAAACTCAGCACTGTTAGTAGGGCACTGCAGGTATGAGACTGACCTTGCCAACGGCATGGGAGCTGAGTAAGGCCTATAGCTACCAGTTATTCCCTAATGCCCTTGTGAACTTTACTGCACAGCAGAGGGAGCCATACTCCCCTCTGCAATATAGCCCCATTGGCCTGAGACCCACACCCCCACTGCCCACAGTGGCTATGGTAAGCCCTGCCCAGGGAGTCTTAGCTCAGCACTGCCTAAACCAGCCCCCACTCAGGGGTCTTTCTCTACCCACCCTGGTTGCTAAACACAAAAGACATAAACTCTTGTGAGCTTTATGGCCCTGCCTGTCACCTGAGAAATTAGAAACTTCCCCTGGTCAAATTAGGGCAAGCTTAAATCCCACTGCTCTCTTGACAGCACCACCTCCTGGTTGGAGGACAACCAACCAGGCCAGAATTACAGTAATTCTTGGCAGAAGAACACTATTTTTCCTGCTCCCAAGAAAAAGAAAACAGCAGATAACACCGCTGCCTGCAACACCCTGGCTAACCAGAGGTCCTGAGTCTGTTCACGTGACAATTTCACTGCTAGCCTAACCATCATTTGAGAAAGCCAGCACACTAAACCTATCTACAACCAAGGAATCTCACAGAATCTACGTAATTCCCCTGCCACCTCCATCAGAGCAGGTGCCAATATCCACAGCTAGGAGACCTGAAGACTTATCATATCATCAGATTCTTTGCAGATATTCCCTGTACCAGCCTGGAGCCTGACAGCTGCACTAGGTGGTTAGACCCAGAAAAGCAATAACAATCACTGCTGTCTAGCTCTCAGGAAGCCCCATCCCTAGCGGAAGGAGGAGTGCACCACATCAAGAAATTGTGACCAAATTTTGGGGTACAGAGGGAGGCTCAGCACCCCCGAGGGGATGTTCTTCCAGGCTTTTAGTCTCTCACTCACCCAAGAATGGGAGAGGGGACCATGCCAGGTTTGGTGCACTCACAAGTAAATATTGGACTCCAAAGAGTTTTGCAGAAAGTGATTTATTTAGGCAGAGAAAGAGAAAAAGGAGAAAGAAAAAGATAAGAGAGAGAAGCTTCCATAATGGTGTGGAAGGGGATCCAGATACGGAGTCCGAATCTCAATGAGAGAGCATGGGACTTTTAACCTGGGAGGAATTCCTGCCCCCTTCAGGTTTTCTGGGCCTATGAAAGGAGTTTCTTTAAACTTCTGCTGGAGTGATTGATCTTTGATTTTTCCTGCATGCGTGAAAGTTTAAACAAAGACCTCTAATCCCTGGATGGAGAGGTGGGGAGTATGGCACTGGAAAGTTCTTGCCTTTGAAACTATACCCCCTTGTGGACCCAGGAAGACAATACATTTCCTCAGGATCACCCCATGGGACAAAAGAATGGGAACAGCCGACCTTGTGTTCCAGATCCTTATGCTGTTGGGAAGTTTCTTGCAGAAGAGGCACATCTACAGTGTTGGGCACGGCAGGGAAAGTTTGCACCTACAGTCCCACAGGCAGGCAGCCTCTGTGATCATGACGGGGCTTGGTTCACCCCTGGCACTCCACTTTAGACACATTTGGGGCTTTCTCCACAGGAACACAGCATAGAGGCACCTATAGGCAGCATTCCTGGAAAAATCCAGGGTAAGCGCAGCCCCACAAGAGGAGTATACCCCAGATTCAGGCCTGCATGAAAGGCAGTCATAATTCCTCCCTACTTGGAACATCAGTGTTCCATCAGATGAAAAGAGGTGTCTGTCTGACCTGAATAGCTGAAGCCCTGGGAGGGGAGTAAAGCTGCAACGTGAATAGCTTTCCTCTTTTCCTGGTGGGGGAGCTGAGGTATCTCCCGCTCTTCACCCTATCAAACCTCAGTACATCTAACTGAGAGCTCCCCAAGCCACCCTCATCAAGGCTGTGACCTCAGCCCACCATTGGGTATTACATCTACCCACCTGCCTTAGCCACAACAGGTGTCTACCCAGGGGTCTGTGGGAGGTTGAATTTAAGAGCGATGACTTATGGTATCTGGAAGAAGAAATTTCTAAGCAGCAAGGCATTCCCGATGTGGCTTGGCTGCTTCTAACAACCTATAATCAGATAAAAGGAGCAAATAAATGACTTGAAATTTAAACTGAGATTTAAAAGGGAAGCAAAGTGTTAAAGTTTGGAAAATTTGCAGCCTGGCCCTGTGATAGAGAAATAATCTAAACAAACTGGAAAGCAACTACTTGCTAGAAAGATTAGCATGACTAAAAGGGAGCCAAGTGCTAATATCAAAGACAATGGGAAAAAGGCCTCAAAGGGATTTCAGAGATCTTTGAGGCAGCCCTTCCTATCATAGGCCAAGAGGTCTAGGAGGTAAGAATGGTTTGAGGGACCAGGGCCAGGACTGTGCTGCCCTACTCATCCTCGGAACACTGGTCTCTGCATCCTGTCAGCTCCAGCAGCTCTAGCTTCAGCCTCAGCTCAAAGGGCCCCAGATACAGCTCAGGTTGCCACTCTGGGGGTGGGAGATGCAAGCGGTAAGCCTTGGTGACTTCTAGTGGTGTGAAGTCTGCAGGCTCACCAATGCAGGACTGAAGGAGGCATGGAACCTTCCACCTAGATTTCAGAGGATGTATGGGAAAGCTTGGGTGCTCAGGCAGAAGACTATCATAGGGCGGAGCCCTCACAGGGAACCTCCACTAGGACAATACTAAGGGAAAATGTGGGGTTGTATCCCCCACAGAGAGCCCTCAGTCCCCACAAGGTTACTGCCTAGCAGATCTGTGGGAAGGGGGCTGTGGCCCTTCAAACCTGAGAATGGTAGAGCCAGTGGCAGCTGGCATCCTGAGCCTGGAAAAGCTGCAGACACTCAACCCTAACCCATCAGAGCAGCCACAGGGGCTGCACCCTTCAAAGCCACAGGGATGGAGCTGCCAAGGCCTTGGGAGCCCATCCCTCACACTGGTGTTCCCTGGTTGCAGGACATGGAGTCAAGGATTGTTTTGGAGCTTTAAGATTTAATGACTGCCCTGCCAGGTTTTAGATTTGTTTGTGGCCAACTGCCCCTTTCTTTTGTTTAATTTGTCCCTTTTGGAATGAAAATCTCCCTTCAATGCCTGTATCACCATTGTATCTTGGAAGTAAATAACTTGTTCTTGATTTCACAGGCTCATAAGTGGAAGGAGTTGAGTCTGAGATAAGATTTTTAGGACTTTGGACTTGAAGCTAATACTTTAGGGGACTATTGGGAAAGGATGATTGTGTTTTGCAATGTGAAAAGAACATGAGATTTAGGGTGTTGGGGTGGGGTGATATGGTTTGGGTGTTTTTCTCCTCCACATATCATGTGAAATGTGATTTCCAACATGAGATTTGGAGCAGTGGGTAGTATTGGATCATAGGAACAAATCCCTCATGAGTGGCTTAGCGCCATCCCTGTAGTGAGGAGTGAGCTCTTACTCAGTTCATGTGACAATTGGTTGTTTAAAAGAGTCTGGGACCTCCCCTTTCTCTCTCTCTCTCTCTCTCTCTCTCTCTCTCTCTCTCTCCTTCTCCTGCTCTTGCCCTGTGACATGCCTGCTCCCCCCTTGCCTTCTGCCATGACTGGAAGCTTCCTGGGGCCCTCAACAGAAGCAGATGCCACCACCATGGTTCCTATACACCCTATAGAACTGTGTGCCAAAAAAAAAAGCCTCTTTTCTTTATAAATTGCACATCTTCAGGCATTCCATTATAGCAGTGCAAGAACAGACTAACACAGTTTCCAACACAGAAACTGTGGGGGACACACTCCAGTTATAGCATAGTCTATGCTGAGATTTTTACTTTAAGAACAGGCTTTTCCCTTTCCATCTGAGCAAAGTCACAGGTCATGTGAGAGAAGAGAGTATCCTTACCTGCTCCATCACTGGGGTACAAACCTCCCAACTACTGCCTATATGTCATGTGGGGTGGTCTACCAGTGCGACAATTACTTGTTCCCCTAGGTATTGTCAAGCCAGGTTACTTTTATGTGAATCTCAATATCAGTGGACATGAGTATCCTTAATACCCAACAAGCTAGTGATACACTGCAGTGTGACTGCCAGAGAGAAATCAACTTCGTTCAAGTAAATGATTAATATTTTATTGACAATGTCATTATAGAAAAGCAAACCTAGTTACCTTAGGTGACCCACCAATGCACACTTCAGAGAGGAATCCAAAATAACTAATTCAGTGAGTTCCTAAATATTCAGCAGATCATGAATTTCTTGTTGTTTCAGCATAAATAAGTGCTAATGGACATATGGCCATGCAACTAATGTCAAAAAACCACGGAGGCCACCTGTTATTATTATTATCTGATATTATAAGAAGAGATTGTTTTGCCATTTAAAAGAGCTAGATGATTGGATATTCAAACAGATGCAACAGGACCTGTTTTATCCCTGCTGTCCCTCAAAATAAGATGCTGATGTATTGACACTGAATATGAAAATGGTACACTTATGAACACATTTTGATTTTTGCAGGCCCATGGCACATTAGTTCAAAATAAAAATTTTCATAGAGACAAATCTATTTAGTTCAGTTGGTGAGGGATACAATATCATGTGGAAATCCTGTGACTCCAGGCTAGTATACTTGGGGAAATATTTCACTCAGGAACATGTATGAAGTACTGCAATTACACCTACAGCCTAGGTGTAGGGGAGCACACCTTTATGTAAGCAAACCGAAACCCATCCTCTGTGGACAATTCTGTACGAAAATGAAAGTGTGATAGCCCTAAATCAGCATGCTGGCTTCTCCATGTAGGCTGGCCAGCAGCCAAGGCTCAGCCTGCTGAGAGAGAAAATTAAAAGAAGAAATAAAGCAACTGCACAAGATAAAGTCTGACGGTGAATGTGGAGACTCTTCTGGGAAAGCTGGGAAAGAACAAGGTCAAGGTTTTGCTCATGGGCATCTTTACAGCTGGACCCACTGCTGGGGGTCCTAGTTTCATAAAAGGTCAGGTCCTTTTTGTGGGGAGAAATACACACACATACAAGCTAACTGATAGTGTGAGCACTGAAGTGTGCTGTTAGGAACAGGTATTCACCAGCAGCCACTGTTTTGTTTTTAGTATCTGTCAATTGCAGTAGATCTGGATTTCAAAAACAATTCTCTGACCACTGGGCTAGGATCAGTGACTCCCCAAAATTAACACAGTCTGTAAATGTGCTTAATACTGAGAAGGTACAGAAGGAAAGTGACATCATTGCAGAAAGATGTTCTAAATAAGAGTGCAAAAACATACACTTCTCTGGACACAGGCTTTGGTACCCAAGTCTTAGTCAAATATCTCTCACTGCATCATTGCCTGCCACAGGGCTCCTTCTAAAGACCACAGAAGTCCATTTTCCTGTCAAGGCTCTTCTCAACTCCCAAACTCATGATGACCTGTCTCTTTGACAATAAAGTTCACTTAATGGAGGATTACCGAGTTCTTAATGTGTGCTGCATCACTTGTTAGTATTTTTGTTCTTAACATATATATACTTTTATAGTTATCATTGTCCTGATTATGTCCCACCTAGGGCTATGAGATGGATAGCTCTAAGTAACACCATTCATGTTGTACTCTGTATAAGTGACCACCCTGGAGTTGTGTCATGCAGAGTCCTTGCTATTTTGACCAAGAGGACAAGTTCTTTGAGGGCAGACCCAATGCGTGCTACTACTTGAATTTATTTCTAGAGTTAAAGAGAAAATGCTGCACATGGTAGTTACTCAGTTAATGGAATTAGATTATTATGACAATGATGATTATTTTGTATATGTCTGCTTCAATCTAAGAATTATTTCAAGTATGTGCGTAGGTTGTTAAGGTTGTTTGGTCCCTGAAAATGTATCAATCAATACTCTTTCATGACCTTGTTATTTTTATTTCTCTTCTTTTGAATGTAAATAGTTAATATGTTTGGGAAAAATTTCACTGCGATATCTGCTTTTATCAAGAAAAATAATTGCATTTAAATCAAACACAGGTAAAAAATGAGATAACTACAGATTACCATTGTTTACATTAACCAGAAAGAGAAGTTTTGCTTTTGCCCAACAATGAATGCAATCTAAACTGTTTTATACTAAATAGAATAAAGTATTAACTTTTTTATCATCATGCATATGAATATAGCTCTTCATTTATGCTTCATTAATTTTAAGATTGATAAAACACACTCAAGGGTCTCTGATCAAACCTGTGCCCCAATGTTTACCTAGACCACTTGTAATGAGCTAGCCCTTGTTTGGCTCCAAAACTGATTTTGTATTCCATGATAAGATTTTCAGTTATTGCATATATGTGAGACAGTATCATAGTTCATATTTGGAAACTACGTAGTTTCACAAATTAAACTTTATAATTTATTTAATTTGCAGACATAGTTTTGGATTAATATAATTAGATATTACAATGATAAATAAATACAAGGAAAAATCAATCAAAGAACCAATTTGCAAATACATATTGTTCAGCAAAGTGATAGGTCCTAGACTGGAACATAGATGATTTTACAACATGGTTCTTATGCTCAAAGCATACATAATTTGAGAATTAATGAAAACAATTACAGGTGATTGAAAACAATACACAGTCATATGTTGTTTAACAGTGGAGATACAGGCTGGGAAACACATCCTTAGGCAATTTCACTGTCGTGTGAATATCATAAAGTGTGCTTACACAAACCTAGATAGGGCAGCCTACTACACACCTAGGCCATATGGCATTACTTCTAGGATACAAACCTGTATGGTGTGCTGCTATACTAAATACTGTAGGCAATTGTAGCACAAAGGGAAGTATTTGTGTATCTAAACACATCTAAACACAGAAAAGGTACAGTAAAAATACAGTATATTTGATAAAAATGGTACACCTGCGATGGACGCAGTGGCTCATGCCTGTAATCCCAGCAGTTTGGGAGGCCGAGGCGGGCAGATCACGAGGTGAGGAGTTTGAGACCACCCTGGCCAACATGGTGAAACCCCGTCTCTACTAAAAATACAAAAATTATCAGGGCATGGTGGTGGATGCCTGTAATCCCAGCTACTCAAGAGGCTGAGGCAGGAGAATTGCTTGAACTGGCACCCAGGAGGCGGAGGTTGCAGTGAGCCAAGACTGCACCACTTCACTCCAGCCCTGGTTACAGAGTGAGACTCTGTCTCAAAGAAAAAAAAGGTACACCTGTATAGTAGAAGAAGTTCACTCTAAAACAATGATAAAAAAATGTAGTATGGTATAGTATAACATAAATATAAACCCATATAGTATAAATATAAACCCATAACATAGTCGTTTATTATCAAGTATTCTGTGTTATACATATTTGTATGTGCCATACTTCTATATGATTTTCAGTGCAGTAGGTCTGTTTACATCAGCAGCACCACAAATGTGAGTATTGTGTTGTCCTATGATGTTACAACTGTCACGAATGTCACTAAGTCATAGGAATTTTTCATCTTCAGTATAATCTTATGAGACCATGGTATACATACTGTTCATTGTTGACCAAAACAATGTTATGTGGTGCTTGAGTGTACTGATATTAAGGCTGTGTTTTACATTTAGGATTGTTGTAAATATTGCTCACCCCGTGCCCCCCTCCCCCACCCCCCCAAAATGCTAGAAGATCAATGAAGAATGGGCCGAAGCTTGAACTGGGACTTTAAAAATAAATTGAAAGTGAATGTACCTCTCTCAGTCTCCATCATTACAGGAATAACTAAGTATTTAATAAGCAGCAGCATCTGTCCAACCTGGGGCCTACACTCATGATTTCCCTTTACCTGAAATGTTTTCCTCTTCTTCCTGCCCACTGTGTCTTACTGTCCCTGATTATCATCCTTAAGGTTTCAAATTAAATGCTACTTTTTCCACCTCAGCTACGCCTCCACTCCAGAGTAGATTAATTCTCCATTATACATCTTCATTTTACTCCACATTCTCCCTTTGTGGCATTTGTCAAGACTGTCATGAAATATTTACTTCTGTAATTATATTTTAATAGTTGTGTTTTTGTTAAAAAATGTATATTCCAAAGGGTGAGGATGAAATATATTTTGTTTACTACCTGTCACAGCGCCTAACACTTATTAGGGACTTGATGCCTCACATGAATGAACGAATGAGCCAAGCGTAGTGGATACTAGAGAAATAAAGATGAATAAAGTAGTCTATGAGTCTTGGAGAACACGCAGTATAACAAAGAAGAGCAGGTGCTCATAAAACAGTTAAGATTTTAGGACCAGCCTTTCTAGAAAAGTTTTAAAATAAAGACTATTCACTGGAGAGAGGATTTATAGCATTCCTGACGTGTGAAGATCACTTTGTCCCACAACATATAATTCAAGCTACTTAACATAAGCTTGAATGGTTGCACTACCAGATCTACTTGCAGATTTTAAAGAATTATGAGTTGAATGCCTTTGAGAGAGTAAATGCATTTGAAGCACGGTACCCTTAAAATGAATGACAATCTGAGATGGTACTCTAGGAACAATGGAGGGATTCAAAATGCTCTTTGTTCTTTGATTTTTTTCTTTATTCATGTGTAATTATTCTAGTCTTTTGCCTTTAGAATTATTGTTTTATGCTTCACATTTCAGGTTGCTCATTGTATTACAAAAATTAGTAACTGTCACACAAAATAACCAGCAGTTATGTGCATTTACTATTTTATGAAGAAGCCAAAGAGATGGCAATTAACAGGTTTTAGAACACTGGTGATTTTATTTTTAGAGATATTTTCCTAATATTAATCACTATATGTAAATCATCACATTACTCAGTTGTAGTGGTTTTAATTGTGCTGGATGAAAGAAACAATGATAATTAAGAAATGTATATGTATTTTTGAATAAATATAAACAGCAAACGTAAAAATTGTCTTTAGTGAAGGCTTAAGAGGAATTTAACTCAAACAACACTAAGCATTTTAATACAAAGTAAATTAGAAAAATTGATGTCTCCTTCTGAATAAAACAAAAATAAGAACCTGAATAAAATGTTATCCATGATTACAACATGAAATAAAGATTTGCTCAAGGGGGAAAATGGTATTGGAGAATTTAAGTCCACAAAATACTTGGCTGTTTCTACTTCACACAAGACACTTGCTTGGCAATGGATAAGCATAACAATAGCATCCGTATCACTGGTACAGAAAGTGAAGCTTAGTCATCAAACGTTCTGCGTATGAACCTTATGAATGGATTTAGGGTCTCCCAATTGAAGACACCAAATTGAAGAATAAACAGATACCCAATTGAAGAATACTCTCCCCTTTTAGCTGAGCCACAAATAAATGTCCCTCTTCTTACTTTTAATTCAAATGAATAAATATTACATAGGTAGGCATATGTAATGTAATACATGTCATGTACAATATCATGCATAATTGAATCACTTAAGGATATATTCACCAAGGAGTTATATGATATCTGACTAACAATGGCTTCTACAATGTTAAGTGTATTTTCTTGTGTAGCAATCATTCTGGAGAAAGGCAACACAGAGTGAGCGTAGCTGCTCAAGAAAGTCACAGGAGGCCCAGGCTGCTTCTCTCTTTATGCTCTTCCGTGGTGTGGCATGTTCTAAAATCTGTTAATTGCCATCTCTTTGGCTTCGTAAAATAATAAATGCACATAACTGCCAGTTATTTTGTGTAAAAGTTATTAATTTTATAATATAATAAACAACTTGAAATGTGAAACATGAAACAATAATTCTAAAGACAAAAGACTAGAATAATTACATATGAATAAAGAAAAAAATCAAAGATGCTCTACCAGCATCTCAAAATAGCTGCTGCATTTTCAAGTAAAACATCCACATTCCAGGTAGGAGGAAGGGGAGAGAGAAGAGATTTTTCTCCATTGAGCGTATATTAAGGAATAATAACTCTGTCCAGGAAGAGTTGTTTCCATCTTACTGGCCAGAATCACAAAGCCACCTCTAACTGCAAGAAAGGCTGGGAACTCGAGAATTCTATTTTTAAGCCTTATTAGAAAAGATGATAAAAGTGGAAGGTGGGTAGAATGGGTGTTGATTAAGCCAATTTAACGGAATCTACAATAATACTATTTAACAAGTTCTACCTTCCCTTAGAGAGAGCCTCATAACACAGATACTTAGGAAATGTAGAGAGAGGATAACTGCTAGGTTTTTCTAGCTATATAACAAACCACCCCAAACTTAGTGGCAAAAACAGTTACTTTTCTTATGGTCCTATGTTCTGTTGGCCAGCGATTCAGAAGGGCACAGTGGGCATAGCTTGTCTCTCTGCTCCACAGTGTCTGGGGCCTCATATGATACAATGGTGCACATGACTGAGAGTGACTTTCATCACAGGGGCACTGCAATCATCTGGAGGCTGCTTGACTCACGTGTCTGGCTCCTGGGCTGGGATGACTTGAAGGCTGAGCTCCACTGGAGCTATCAACCAGAATACCTACACAAGGCCTTCTCAGGTGGCTTGGGCTTCCATCAGGGTGCGGGCTGGATTCTGAGAGAAGACACTGCAAGAACAAGTATGCCAACAGATCCAAGCAGGAGCTACATGCCTTTTATGACTAGCCTTGGAAGTCACATGGTAACTTGTAAAAATAGTTACAAGCCAACCCAGATTCAAGGGGAGGGGACAAAGACCACTTCCTTTAAATGGGAGGATGCCCGAAAAATTCGGAGCCATTTTTAAAAACCGTCACGGTCACAGTGATGGTACTCAATATTGAGCATGATTTTCTCCTCTCCCCTCCCCTCCCCTCCCCTCCTATCCCCTCCCCTCCCCTCCTCTTCCTTTTCTTTTCGAGTCAGGGTCTCGCTCTGTCACCCAGGCTAGAGTTCAGAGGCTCGATCATGTCTCACTATGAACCCTGGTTGATCACAATTTTCTAAGAATGGTTTTATTCAACTTTCTTTCCATTTTCCCCATCCCTCAAGCACGCTAAGAAAAGACTGTGTTACATGGACACATGGAGGAGAAGAACACATACTGCGGTCTGTTGGGGTGAGGTGGTGGAGAGGCAGAGCGTGAGGAAGAACGGCTAATGGATGCTGGGCTTGCTTAATACCTAGGTGATGGGATGACTTGAGCAGCAAACCACCATGATGCACGTTTACCTACGTAACAAACCGGCACATTTGCCACGTGTGCCTCTGAACTTAAAAGGTGAAAAAAAAATAAAAAAGAATGTTTCTGTCCAGGTGAAGTTTCCCAACAACAACAACAAAACAAAAAAGAATGCTTCTGGAGTTCCTGGAGCAGGGGGCACAAATTCAGTCAACTGATACCCTCCAGCGTCAAGTCTCACAGAGAGGCAACAATGCAGTGCAGGAAGAAGGAATGCGGCCCTCCAGGGTGAGCGGGTACAATAAAGTCACGTTCTTTTTTACTACCTTGCACCTGGTGATAGGGCCATATCCCACAGATTCAAAATTCAGCTCATTTAGTACAGCTTATATGGATAATCACAATGGTTTCTGACCTATGTGATTCCAGAGGTGGGTCTAAATCTCGAGACTGTAAACCAAAAACAAAACTCTAAGCCCCCCTAACCATCTGAATGAACTTCCTTCTCAGCCAGGGCACTCTTAAAATTTAACCTGAAAGACTGGAAGGCTGGCTCAGGCCATGTCAGGACCGGGAGCTGGATATGCCTCATTCTACCTCTCCGGCATTAGCGTCAACACAGCCCTTAAATCTGGCAAGAAGCATTTACAATTGATTCTCTCTGAAGCCTGCTGCCTGAAGGCTTCATCTGCAGGATAAGAACTTTGGTCTTCACAATCCTTTAACCCAGACACTTCCTTTCAATTGATCCCAGGCCTTTTGATAAACTCAACCAATTGCCAACCAGAATTTTTTTTTTTGAGACAAAGCCTCACTTTATTGCCAGGCTGCAGTGCAGTGGTGCGATCTCTGCTCACTGCAACCTCTACCTCCTGGGTTCAAGTGATTCTTCTGCCTCAGCCCAAGTAGCTGGGACTACAGGTGCCTGCCACCATGCCCAGCTAATTTTTGTAATTTTAGTAGAGACGGGGATTCACTATGTTGGCCAGGATGGTCTCAATCTTTTGACCTTGTGATTCGCCTGCCCTGGCCTCCCACAGTGATGGAATTACACTCTTGACCCACCGTGCCCTGCCCAGAAAAATTCTAAATTCAACTACAACCTGGAAGCCAACTCCCCTACCACTCATCGCTCTCCCATCCCCTGCCCCGATTCAAGTTGTTCCACTTTTCTGAATCGAGCCAACTTATTTCTTAAATGTATTTGATTGATGTCTCATGCCTCCATAAAATGTATAAAACCAAGCTGCACCCTGACCACCTTGGGCACATGTTCTCAGGACCTCCTGAGGGCTGTGTCATGGGCCATGGTCACTCATATTTGGCTCAGAATAAAGCTCTTAAAAAAAAAAAAAAAGACTGTTAAATCTATTGATGAAAGCCTCTTTCCAGTGTTTCTGAAGGAGGATCAAGCTGTTGACCCACTGGCCGGGAGAGGGCATCCAGAGATAAAGCTGCTACTCTAGGGCCAGCATGGTGGTGTCTGCCTCGTGAGCATGCCCAGGATATGGCAGCAGCCACAGAAATAAGCAGTCTCATCTTCATACAAAATGGCTGCCCTCTGAAACTACTGCAGGAGGTTTTCTACGTGCATGTTCAAAGTGTAGGGAACTGCTTTTCTATTTTCCATGCAGTTTGGCACATATGACCTGCATTTGTCCCAAGGCAGCTAGATATAAGGTTAGAGCATGAAAAGGCAGTGAACAGGAATCCAAGAAGGCTCCTCTTGATCTGAAGTGAAGAGTGACGTGTTGTGATCTTCTTTACAGCACAGGATAAACATCACAATAACATTTCTGAGTGAATGAGGTCTATGAAGAACAATTTCAAGCATTAGATACCATTTCGGTTTTGAGGCCTTTATAGTACTATTCTTTGCAGGTAAGTGCAGTGGAATGATTTAATCTTATCTCTGACATGTACTAACTCTGGGACTCTGGGCAAGTTCACAGAGCTCACTCTTAGTTTCCTTCTCTCACCTCAGATGATGGGGATAAAAATGCTCATCTTAAACCGCCATTGTGAGGATTAAATGCATATTCCCCGCCCCCTTTGCTTCCCAGAACTCCTATCTTTCTACCTCTGCCCCAATGATGAATGGTCTGCCAGTGCTGAAGGATGTCACTTCCTCCTGGAAACCGTATGACATGCCGTCAAAGACTGGGTCAGCTATCTCTCCTATGTGCTTCCAAATAGAGCTCTGGGCTTACCTGTCATAACCCTTAACGTTCAGCAATTCATTTCACAAACTCTAGTGGGAAAATGAGTATGTGCCAGGCACTGTCTTAGGGTCTGCAAATAAAGCAACAAATAACATTGGAGAGGTCTCTGCCCTTGTGTGTTGAACTCTCTAGTAGACAAAAGAGACAATTCATAAGCCAGCAAATAAGATGAATAATAATTCCACAGAGTGACAGGCCCATAAGGAATTAAAGAACATGGTAGGAATGAGAATGACTCTTAGGTGAGCCTCTTTTTAAAAGACTGATGAGTCGCAAAAAAAAATAATAAATAAATAACTAAAGAAGGCCAATTGGGAAAATTTCAGTCAAGGACATGACATACGAGCTGAAATCTGGATCTTGAGAAGTAGCTAGGTATATAATGTAAATACCAGGCACCCTTAGAGGCACTCACCATGTATTAATTCATTTTATCCTCACAACAACTTATTGAAGTAAATGCTCTTCTTATTCCTACTTTACAGATGAGAAGACAAAGGTCCTAGGGTGAAGTAACCTGCACAAGATTACAGAGCTAGCAAGTGACAGAATTTATATTCAATCCAAACAGGCTGGCTTCAAAGTCTGTGCTTCCAGCCACTTTGTTGTAACTGCCTCTCAAAAGCATTTGATATTTGATAATGCATCAACCTTGACTTTTTACCTGTATGTTTCTCCTACTGGACAGTAAATTAGTTCATGGTTAGAGTTCGGTCCCAAGCATGCCCAGCTCTCAGTATATTCTTTTTTTTTTTTGTCTGAGAGAGGGTCTCGCTCTGCTGCTCAGGCTGGTGTGCAGTGGTGCAATCATAGCTCATTGCAGCTTCAACCTCCCAGGCTCAGAGAGTCCTCTCACCTCAGCCTCTCTGGTAGCTGAAACCAAAGGGACACACCACTACACTTTGCTAATTTTTAATTGTTTTGTAAACAGAAGGTCTCCCTGTGTTGCCCAGCCTGGTCTCAAACTCCTGGGCTCAAGCGATGGCTCCTGCTTTAGCCTCCCAAAGTGCTGGGTTTACAGTTGTGAGCCACCTTAGTACATTCTTAATAAGTATTTATCAAATGAATTCATGATTTCAATGAGCAAATATATATGACATGAAGGACCTCACTTGGTGCTTAGCATCAGATAAGTGATTAACATGTTAATTCTTCCTTCCTCCTCTTCCTTACTCCCTGAGTTAGACTCATATATCCTGCTTCTGCACTAAAAGTAACTAGAAGATTTATAGAGGAAGGCTAAGGGGTTGCCTTCATAACATATCAAAGGAGAAATTAGAGGTTTTTCAGTTTGTTAGCAAAAGATGAAAAAGTAACTTTGGTGAGCTCTGAAGAAAAACACATGCAAGCAAAGAACTTGTAAAGTAATAAATTTCTCCACTCCAACACTAAAATGATGTCCTCTGTGCTTTAAGGAAAAGCAATTTGGAAAATTTCCATGCATACACGTTTTGGGGAAACTGGAGGGACAAATGTGAAGTTGGTTAAATATCTTTCATAGGCACTTCAAAGCCATGAACCATTACATCATTTCCACAGCTTTTTGACTGTTATCACCACCCCTCCAGAACATTGCCAAAACCACTCCTTTAAAGGTTGCAATAAATTTGGAAGCCAAATCAGATTTGGAACTGTTGCACAAAAGAGAACTATATCTGTACTTTAGATACTTTTTTCTCTTTTAATGTCAGCACAGAGCTATATCCTGCCAAAGATGATCTTGGAAGCATTGACCTTTGCGGATGACTTCTCTTCGTTAGATTTTTGCCCTACAGGACTTTAGAAGCCTGGTCACAGGAACATTTAAGGATACCAGGTGGTTTTGAAACGCATGGTCGAGCTGAATGACTTATCTGAGCTTTCATGTAAATTTGGAAAAAGAATTCTGTCATGAAGAAAGTGAACATTTGTACAAGAAGAATCAGCCACAATGTTCTCAAAAGTAACTATAACCTTCCTGCTGCTGCTGCTCAGTTTGATGGAGAAAGATGGTGAGTTTAAGTAGAAAGCAAGAGATCATTCTCTGTATTTTTTTTAACCCAATGCCGTGTTGAATTTCTTTCTAGTTACAATTGTAAAGTGTCACAAACAAAAGTCATTCAGCCTATGCAACTTCTGTCATTAATGCTCTGTTTGTTTCTAGAAAATGCACTAAAATGTTAGCAGATGCTCCAGCAATGTTAGGGGGAGACCTCCCCACTATATGAATTACTGAAATGAACACACTTGTAAGAAAAAGGTAACATTTAATGCACTTAAGCACCTACCATTCACATAAAGGATGGGGAACAACATATATTTAATCTGTATTGTGAACCCAGTTTATAACTTCAAAGTTAGAGAACTGAGCCTGCTTGATAGTAAAGGAGCACAAAGGGAATAAATAAACAGCAAGAAAGCAACGTTTACTGCAGCCCGACTCTCCTGATAGTGCATGTAGCAGAAAGAGGAGAGCCAAGTGTACAAGCAACCAAGTAGCCAAGCAGAGGTCGGGCAACTGGAAGCATGGAGTACAAATAAATGCTGTTAATTCAGTAGCGGATTGCAGTTACACATGGTGGCTTCAGCTTAAAATTCTGGCCTCAATGAATTAAAGACTGATTGCCTCGAAAGGCAATGACCAGGCTGCGCTTTCTCGAAAGGAGAAAGAAATGGGGTTTCTTAGGTTATTCTGCTACTAATTTGGAAGACAGAGTGTGACAAAGGAAGTCCACTTCTACAAATATTAAATGCAGCTACTGGTTCAAAGGTCATGTTAAAGTGTGATCACATGAAAGGGTCTGGCAATGCACCAGTTGTGTTATCCTTACCCAGCCCTTACGTTAGAAAATACACTATCAACGATGGATAGCATTGACAGCTTTCATAAATGTAGGGTGAACAGCAGGTGGCAGCAAAGGATACTGTAAGAAACACTTCCACTCGAATATCTCAGAAAATTCTAGAAAACTCATTTTGGTGGGGTGCAGGTAAAGAAGGCATTCAAAGATGATTGCTCTCTTACCTCTGACTAAAGCACATGATAGAAAAAGAAAGCTATTGGGAAGGTTAATCATGGTAACTAAGTTTAAATGCTTTTCTGTCATTTTAATCACCTTTCCACTAAAGGAAAGGATTGAAAAAGCTTACCAAAAGTACAGGTATCCCACAGCAAAGCCCAATTAATCCTCTTACAAAATGGACATGCATGCTGAAGAGAGATTTTTATTATAAGGAATGACATGCAATATTTATTATAAAATTATCCTTCAATCCAGCATGGAAATATGCCAGTTGGAGGTTGTCTCTTGGATCAGAAGAAATATTAATGGAAGAATATTAACATTCTTCAAAGAAAGAAGGATATATGTAAAGAAGACATTAAAGCCTCATTCAGCATGAATGGCTCTTTGAGAATGACACAATGGCACGGGACAAATGAGACAGCACAATTGAGACAGCACAGAGCATCTGGATCTTTTGATAAATGCCTCCAAATAGGAAGGATGAAAATTCTATAAGGAAAAGGATGTGCCTTAATTTATGGAGGGGTAGGTTACTGGGAAGAGGGAAAATGCGACTACCTGTAAGTAATTATAATCCAGGGGAATCAAGCTATAAGCAGATAACAGAGATAATTCAACATTAACACCAGCTTTGAGGTTCCTGAGAAACTCAAAGTGATGATCTTAGTAAATCAGATTTTGAAAAAAGACCGCAACTTACTTCTGTACATCACAGCTGTGGTATTATCTGTTTAACCTGGTGCCCAACTAGATCAGAGAGTAATAAGATGAAGTTGAATATTCCCCGAAGATATTCAAAAGAACTAACTGATAGAAAGAAAGGCACATTGCCGAACAATTTTAGATTCTGGAGTTATAACCACTGGTCTCCAAATGCCATTTCAGCCCCAGGATAATAATCTTTTGTTGTGGTCTAAGTTATGAAGTTCTTGATTCTCAGTTTCCTAACTGCAAAGTGGGCATGGACTATTCCTTGCACCAGGCCATGTGTGGGTTAAATAAGGCACTGTACTGAAATGCTTGCCCCATATAAATTGCTTCTTAATACATTTTATTTCTTTCTCCCTTTAAGAACATTTCCCATGGTGTTTTGAGAAATGTCCTTAAAACATCCTCACTAACATCTGGAAGTGTCAGAAATTCCTAATCGTAAAGTTCTATCTTTAGATGGAGACAAAATACCTGGGAAGATTAACTCAGTATGACCAAGGGCTGACGCAACACAATCGCACATAAAGGTGGCGATGGGCATAGTTCTCCATTCTAACCACAAATAGGGTCTACCGTTATTTGAATTCCAATTTAATATTCCTTTTTATTTTTTTGAAACGGAGTCTTACTCTGTCATCCAGGCTGGAGTGTAGTGGCGCGATCTCGGCTCACTGCAATTGCTGCCTCCCGGGTTCAAGTGATTCTCTTGCCTCAGCCTCCCGAGTAGCTAGGATTGCAATTGTTTGCCACCACACCCAGCTAATTTTTGTATTTCTGTAGAGACAGGGTTTCACTATGTTGGCCAGGCTGGTCTTGAACTCTTGACCTTAGGTGGTCCACTCGCCTCAGCCTACCAAAGTGGTGGGAGAGAGACTTTGATTTCTCTGAATCCTTGTGAAAGAGATTCATCCCTTTCCAGTCAGTTGTGGGCAGGGAGAAGGTAGAGGTAATGGCAGTCAGATTGGGTTGCATAGGAAAAACCCGGCTGCCCAGGTTCAGGTCTGTGGTAGGAGGGGGAGTTCTCACAGTGGGTGCCATGAACTGGATGGTCACCCTGACGTGTGCTACCACCACTGGTATTGCTATACACACGCCTGCACGTGCCCAAGCATATTCTCTTCTTTATGTCACATTATCATGTAAATTACCATAAAATGAAAGCGAATTATTTAGGAACTCTTGTTTTGCTTAAAAATCACAGATGAAAATTTTTTACGTAATCATAAAAAATAACATTTTTGGAACTAAGTTGCCAAGGATACTGTGAAAATCTCAAATACCAGCAAGACTTCAAAGCGAGTCCCTTAATCAAACTAACGCTTATTTACTAGGAAAAAATTCAAAAGGCTGGGACTCATAGCCCAGATAAGCCAGCTCTGAAGTTGCTGTCCTAAGTGAGGTATGGGGTGTGAACAGCTTCAGTGCTTGTGTTTTTGAAATGTTCATTCTCTCTGTAACCTTAAAAATAATTACCCTGTGTGATTAAAAACGGTATTTTTCATATGATTGATACTTTATTTTACTGAAAGATATCAATATGAGTGTTGATGTAACCATCGAGCATTTAAGTGCTATATTGTGTTGTGATTCTTGGTGAGAATTAACGAAGTGAAAACATCATGTTCTGTTCCTGTTTACAATTTTTTTTCTGTTTCCTTTGAGTTACTTCACCTTTAAATGTTCCCTTCCCAACACATTTTCTGCTGATACTAATAATCACAGCCACCTCTGTTAAAGTTTCTCATTGATGCACATCCAATTCTTGAGAAATGAAACCTAGAGAGCATCTCAAATATCTTATACTGAAGCCCCTCAAAGGGCAGTTAATCACAAATATCTGCTCACCACTCAGCCAGAGGCCAAACATTCAGCTATTTCTTCCCTTTTAAATGTCAATTCATTTGCAGAGACAGTAGCAAAACTATCAAAAATACTATGCCTGAATTGCAGGACTGGTTAGGTGAATGGGGCTGTAATGATAGGTTGTTTAATTTTATTTTAGTGTATGCTTGTGATACATTTCCCTCCCTAATGTTTATATGAGGTGTTTTTTTTTTTTTTTTTTTTTTTTTTTTTTTTTTCTGGTACTAGACAAACATCTCTGGATGTGCCTTGACTACAGAAAAGGCCACATTTCAAAAAACTGGATTTATACTAATAATTCCTCTTTAAAAGGACAAATATAACATATGAAACATATATTTGCAACCTTATTAGTAACATTATGTGTCTTCTCGAGTTGTGCTTTAGGTTTATAAATTCACTAAATCTAGAAGGTAACTTAAAATTATCCAGTGGGATTACTTTATTTGTGGAAGGGGAAACTGAGGCACAGCTTGATTAAAATAATTGTCCAAAGTGAGTCAACAACTTACTGCAATAAGCATCTTGGGTCCACGTTGGAGTGGTGGACTGCTATTACTTGCCCTCCTCGCAATTATAATTTTATATTAAATCTACTGTCATCATTATTGAAGTTTCTCACTATACATATTTTACCCCAAGGAAAGAAGGGAGGAAACAAGAACCTAGTCTTAAAAATCTTAAATTATTCCGAGATACTGAAAGTCAAATCAGTTTTCTAATAACCTGAAAAAAAATACCTTCAAAATAATATCTCCCAAGAAGCCTAGGAAATAATGGTGAGCCTGTGGTTTTCTAGATCAAACAAGTAAATATCAAATGATGTATAAATGTTAAATGTTTAGCCAATTACTTTTTTCACTTACACTCTAACCAGCAGTTATTTTTGAAAGGCCAGGAAATTCTCAAATATTGGTTCTCTCCAGTGATAGCATATTATATTATCTGGAAAAAGAAAAAAAATGCTTAAGACCAATAATCAGAATATCAGAATCCCTGCAGATGAACGTGTGTGTGTGTGTGTGTGTGTGTGTGTGTGTGTGTGTGTGTGTGTGTGTGTGCGCGCGCGCGCCGCGGTTGAGAACCGCTCTCCTCGTCTCAGCGCTCAGCCCTATCCCACTCTAGTCCGCTAAGGGACAGCATCAGACTGCTCAAACCCAGAGGGCGCGCCGGGCCTGCGTCTCTTCCCATCGAGGCCACCAAGGGGAGCTCCTGCACCGGGTTTGCTCCTCGGCGGCCTCTCATCCCCCGCCCCGCCGCCAAACTTAGAGACAACACCGCAGAAAAGGCTTTCATTTGGAAGCCGGCAGAGAGGGAAAAGGCAGGGAATTGCCTTTATACATCCGAGGGCAGGCGGATAATGCGTGTAAACAACAATACCCCCCAAGATGAGCTCTTCGGAGCTTCCGACCCAGCGGCAGCTCCCCGTTTTCTTCTTTGGACTTGGAAAAACTTCCCTTCCCGCAAGGAGAAAGCCGGGGGGCCGGCGGCGGGATGGGATGGTTTATGGCTTTGGATCTTGAGCAGTTCACCGTTGAAATAAATCTTGGTGAGCCAGAGAGAACAATGTCCACATTAATCTTGTGTAATTAGCGTTATAACCTTCGGCAGCCTAAGCAGCAGGAAAGACAAAGCTTTATGCAAATGTGGCTTCCAGGCCTCGGCCCCTCCTCCGCCGGGGCCCCTCGGTCGCGCGTCGCACATCGCGAGCCTCTTTTTAATGACACGGTACCTTAAAATCAGTGATAAGGTTCTTGACTTTAAAAATAAAAAATGAAAAAGGAGAAACAGCGGCAACCGAAGGAGGGGAGCGGCGTGCGCACGCGGAGGCTATTAGAACGATTTAGCCTCCCGGGAACTGGCACCTGCCTTTGGCAGCCAGCACCGTCCAGTCGAGGACGGAACCCAGCACGTGGGGAGACTTAGGGGCTGGAGGGTGGCGTTTTCTCAAACCAGCAGTTCTTGGGAGGGGGGGCGGCGGGGGTAGGTATAAGGAGTGCAGGGCACACCCGTGGTTGGGGCTCCTTTCTGGAAGAAAGGGGCAGCTCTCCGAGTTCGCCCCAAGGACCCCACTCTGCCCTCGAGATCCCCACAGTTCCCAGGCAGGAGTCTTGAACCAAGCCCTTAGTTGACAGTGTCTGTTAAGCCGAGACAAGGCCCCACAGGAGGAGGCGGGGTGTGAGGAACCCGAACACACAAGTCTTTACTTGCAAGGTTGGGGCGGGGGTTGGGGGAGCGGTGCCCGCAGAGGCCGAGGTGCGCGCACAGCCGCGCACACGCGCCGGCCCCGACGCGAAGCCGGGAGGATGCAGATCCCCTGCCTGGCTCTGGATTATCTGCTCTGTGTTTACTGTTTCGGAGGGCTTTACGTGAAACGAATAAATTTTTACTTGCTCCCAGGGACCGGCTTGTTGTTTTATGGCATGTACTTATTTAAAGCCTCTTTTGTCGGTGTTGAAATGGTCCAAGTTCCCAAATCCTGTGCCGGGCCATGAGCGTGGAACCAGGCGAACTGCAATGAGCATCGTTGGTGCAGCAAAAAGCAGCGAAGAGAGGAGCCTTATTCTTTTCAGTACACACACAGACACACACAGACACACGCACACACGCACTCACGCGCTGAATGCTTGCTTTTCTTTTTCACAAACCAGAACCTAATGTTTTTTTAATGTCTTACACAGGGGCTTAAGGGAATGTATTCTAGAGAATTGTACCTGAAATACTACAGGCGTTGAAAATTTTCTACAGAAACTGTATTCTGATTAAAAACAAACCTCAATACAAATCTATTTATCCTCCTTCCATCTGTATCCGCTTAGGGTTTATTCCTCCCTTTTCTGACTCCCCCACTCTCAAAAAAGGTAAGCATAATGCCAGGCAAAAGCTGAGACTAGACTCTTTTAACCCGTGATCGCTGTCGTCTCTACACTTTGTTTATGGAATGGAATAAGAATGGGAGAGAGACTTAATTTAACGGCACAACCAGGCTGTATAAATACAATATTCATTTTTTAAAAGCGAAGTGGATTTGGTTTACTCTGAAGAACAGTAATTCAAACAGCACCTATCTGCTCCAGATAGAGTAGCTATGCACAGCTATACAGGCAAGTTTGAAATTTAGAACAAGGCTTTGATTTATTCCCTTTCTATCAGTGATTAATGCCCCTTAATTAGCTAATCTCAAAGCCATTATTTACAACTAGGGCAGACAAAGGGAAAACTGATGATCCAACACTTATGTCAGTTTGAAATTTTGAAACAACAAAAAGTACTTTATTCAGAGTGGAATTCTGAGTCTCTAAGATGAATCTCAAAATAACAAAGAAACTCAAAGACAAAAATTAAAACAAAAATAAAACAAAATAAATGGGAACAAATAAAACTCCATCCCCCCAAACAATCCCAACCGCCTCCTCCCTTTTCGCAGAAACTGCTGCCTGGAGCAATTTGAAATGTGATTATTTAAACGGAAGAGGAATAAATCTCGTCTTCATTCCATCTGAAATTTATAGAAGTTTTCAATTTTAGTATAAGACGAGAAAGCGTTTATAGCTGAGTTTTTCCAAATTGTTTAACAGGAAAGGGCTGTGGGATTTGAAAAATCACTTTTCTCTTTGTACTTTTTCTAGGCGGAGGTTCGAAGCTGGGCACTAGGTTTGCTTCTCAAGATCCGGTGCCTTAAACGGTAGGGAAGGGGCTGCGGGGGAGTGCGGGGAGAGGAGGTTTGTAAGGCGCCCCTTACGCGGACGTGGCCTAGGGTGCTGAGGAATTTCTCTTTGAACTCTGCTCCCTAAAGCACCGCCCTCTCAGCGGCTCAGTTACAAGTGACCCTTAAAACTCGTTTCTGGACAGAGCTGCAGGTCTTCGGGGTCTTTCTCGGTAGAAAACCATACAGATTGGGTATCCTAGGGGCTGTCGGAGGGTTCTTGAAGGTTCCAGCGAGTGTCCTCAAGAGCCGGAAAGCGCAGGCCCCGGTTGCCTAACACTGCGGAGGAGCCCAGGGAAGGGGCAGAGCAGGCCGAGCCAGAGCCGGGCCGGAGCCCTCCACCGCCGACGCGCTGCAGGTCGCCTCAGGCCACTTAGGTCATCTCCGCGGTTTGTCCAGCTCTCCCCCACTTCAGAGCCTGGAGTGAGGAGAGCACCCCGCTCCCACCTTCACCTCCATCGTTTTTGCGAGGGAAATCCGTTCGTTCACTGCATCTGGGGACCCTTGTGTGCGTTTGTCTGTTCAGAAATAGAAAATATGAAAGGAACAATACCCGGGGACACGGTGCCAAGTTGATGTGGGCAGCTTAAGGTGTGCAAAAGTGGAACTCAGGAGGGCCTCGAAAGTCTTTCGATCTGAATGGTTGGGAAAAAAAGCTTTGGGTTTATTCTTGGGCTCCTGAATCCAGGACCTGAACAGGAACCGAAAAAAGGCCTCTGGAAATGGGAACACGACCTCAGGCAGCAATGTAATGGGATTAGAAATCCCTCCTGGAAAGTAGGAGGCGAGGGAGAGGGAAAGTACAGGGGAGTGGAAACTGGGGTAGGAGAGGCAGAGCTCGGGAGAGGAGTGTGTGTGTGTGTGTGTGTGTGTGTGTGTGTGTAGGGCGTGGGGCTCAGGGCCAGGGAGGAAGGAAAGGAGAGTGTAAAAGGAAGCTAGAGGAGCGAACAAGGAAAAACGAGAAGACCTCGTGCCTTTCGTGTGAAAGCGCCCGAGTCCTAAATCGTAGGAACCAGGTCGTCATTAGCGCTCTGACCCGTAGGAGAGACACATTAGAGAAAGAAATGAAGGGAGAATCTCCCTACCTGGTTCATTTCGCTTTCCTTGCAATCCCTGGGCCTCAAGGTTCCCATCGCTTAAGCTTTCTCCATCTCTCCCTCCTCCGCCCCTTCAACATACAATGCACTGAGCCTGAGGGGAGGAACCGAGGCAGTCAGGGAGAGAAACCAAGAAGCTTTTCAGGGCAAAATACAAACCTGCGCATCCAGCTTGCCAACACGGTTTTAACATTTGCATCGGCTTACTTGTAAACAGTCGTTGGGGTGACAATTTCGCCTGAAAGATTAAGCATTCGAGTCTCAAAGTTCCCAAGGATTGTGAAATCCTGCTTGCAAAAATACAGATTTTGAAGTGTTTCCTTTTTCTCCCTTTCCCACATGAAACCCCGAGGATGCGCTTTGGACATGGGGACTGAGGGCGTGGTGGGCAGACAGCTGTTGAATACAAACAAAGACTATTCTGGATCTGACGCTGT
The DNA here is from genome assembly GCF_001604975.1 of Cebus imitator. Taxonomy (NCBI): domain Eukaryota; kingdom Metazoa; phylum Chordata; class Mammalia; order Primates; family Cebidae; genus Cebus; species Cebus imitator. The sequence continues at coordinate 5,972,899 of NW_016107395.1, forward strand.
TTCGGTTTCCATCTGGGAGTACTTTTCATTTCCTTCTTCCCATTCCAATGGAAAGAAATGGATTAGGAATGGGGCAGTCAGAATTACGTGTTTATGGCTGACAGATGGAACAAGAGAGAATGAACCTTCGGCAACAAAAGGGTCATTGAGATTTGGTTCCTGGGTGTGCAAGTTTGGAAACAAACAAAATAACCAAGGAAGCTATGAGGATACCAAGATTCTTGAGCTATCGACAATGTTGACTCGTAGATGAACCATTTCTCCTCTACTTTCCTCTCATCAATCAAGAATTGTGGCCCCATCTCACAAACTGCCGCAGAAGCCAAAATTGCAGGACATTTTGAGAAACAAGTCTTGAAATCTGCCTGAAACTAACAAAAGCCACCCGCCAGTCAGCCAGAGTCAGTCTCTCTCTCTCTCCCTTTCTTGCCTCCTCTCCCCTCTCTCCTCCACTCCCTCCCACTCTCCAGTCTTTCTCCAGCTAGCCTTGCCCCAATTAACGCCCTACAGCACGTCAGCCTTACACCTGCTGGAGGGATCTTGGTGGCAGTGGTGGGAGGTGGTGATTTTGGTTTTCAGCAGAGCTCGGGAGCACCGTGTCACACCCTCCGGTGACCCCAGTAGGACCATCCTCGGGAATATCCTAGAGCCAGGAGCCCTGGAGGCTCTCCTCAGCCCCAGTGGTTGCCTGTCGCCGCTTTCGGTTTCTCTTCCCTAACAGCACCCGCCACCCCTTTTCTCTCTTTTCTCTGAAATTCTTAAAGCAATTTCATCTTTTGCAGAGTTTGCAAAGCTCTCCTACTGCCTTGGGGTGTACGGCTTAAAAAGGGGAGAATGGAGTAGCTCAAAAAGGAAAGAGGGTCAAATTGAGTGCAGCTTTTTAAAATTTTAATTTCATTGACACGTCTTGAAAGGTTTGTTTTTGTATAACGCAAAGCTGCCAATTCCAAATACAAACAGACGGACACACACTGTGTGTATCAGATGTTGGGAATAAAAATGGTTTATTGATTGAAATAATAGAGGCATTATTTTGATTTGTCTTGACATGGACGCTGATTTATAGAGCTCTTCCCCCAGTGATTCCTTCTTGTAGCCCAGACACATGGAAATGATAAAAATCTCACCAAAGCTCACCTTGGTGCTAATCAAGACTGCTGGATGCACGTTATAAATCTGATATAATATTTATTGCTTATCTGTGTTCGAGGGGTTAGTCTCCATCCTAGGATTGTCCCCTTTCAAAAAATTTTTTTCGGATGCATCTGTTTTCACTTTGCACTTTCAACGGGCTGGGGCAGACAATAGTGTGAAAAACATCTGAAAATATGAGGCGACAGAGCTGCATGTGTGTTTCATTTCTGCGGTGTTAGGGGAGAAAATAACAAAAGAAACATACACACACACACACACACACACACACACACACACACCCCGGCCGGGGACCTCAGCACAAAAGGCGCGCTGACCTAGCGATAACACAGAAGACAAATTAAAGAAAGGGGCAAATCGGAGGAGGGGCTAAAGCGAGGGTCCAGGCATTTCGGGAAAAGATCAAGGACAACGGTGGTTTAGAAACTGAACGTGGGCGAGGGAAGACCAGAGAGAGAGAAAGTAAAGTGTCCAGGACTGGAACTCACTCCCCGAGGCTGGGGACAGTAAGTTTGCTTGTAACACCGACAGTTTTCCTTGACTGCAGGAAACAAAAATAGTAATCATAAAACAAGCATAACTCCCCCAAACATCGGGGTGGGGGGCAACCCCCCTACCAGCAACCTCAAACCAAAACCCAAACCGAGTCTTTCCTGCTGAATTGCTGCAAGATCACAAGAGACCCGTGTCTGGGCTGTGAGCTCGGGAAAGATAAGTTGGCTGGCGAGGTTGGAGGTAGACTGAGGAACACCTTTTCTGTGAAGGACACAAATATTTGCTGGGGTTAAAGCTGCAGGAATACAGAAGCAGGAGTGGGATTATCAGATTAAGGATACAGGATGTCCGAGTTGCTGTCTCCCAAAAATGACTGCATTAAGAAAATAAACAAAAAGCCAGTTGGAAAGGGGGAAAAATTAATATCAGTGAAAGCATCAGAGAGAATCGGATAGAGCGCAGCAGCTCCGAAGCTGGACAACAGCTGCGTGGTACTGCCAATCTCCGGGCCTGTGGGACCACGCGGGCGACAGCAAGGAGCCTCCGGGCCAGAGAGCCACGCGCGCGGCGGAACCCGGCCGGGGCTCCCACGGGCTGGAGTGTGCAAAGGGCTTCCCACCCCGGAGCCTGGGGGGGTCTTCGTGAAAAAGGGATGGCACCGCAGCAGCCACCGCGTTGCCCTGGGTTCTCGATTTCTGCGTCCCGAGTCTCTGCCTCTGTTTCCCCGTGACCCGGAATAGACTTCGCGGGAGAGGGTTGGGGGAGGAGGAAGTTCGCATCCCTGGGACGCTGACACCCCCGCCCCGCGAGACTCCAGCGCCAAAGAGCGAGCTTACGTTCCGCCTGCCCTCCAGACCATTTGCTCATTCTCACTATTGTTTTAATTTATTGTGCAGCCTGTTGCACCGCGGGCCCGGGTAGCTGAGCCATTTGGGGCTCTCCAGCTGCCCTGCACAGCGCCTGACCCCCGATGACCACCCCGCAGGAGCAGCGGGAGCACGCGCGTGTTTTCTTGTGGACAACTGCCTCGGACTTGGCGGGGCCGGTCCCCACCTGAATCTCACCTTCTCTAGAAGTTCCAGTCCAGTCGTGAGCTTCCCTCTGGCAGGGGCGGGATCCCCTTCAACTCCTGAGGGGGCTCCTCTGGGCGAATCCCACGCTAATTGCGCATTTCCCTACATTTAGTGCTTTGGAAATTTAGGAAGCGGGCTTTCATTTGTACATTGCCTGCCGACAGCTCCTTTGCTGGTTAGGGAATCCTTGTTCCCCCTCCCCACACCTACGCACACTCATTTTTAGTTTTAATAAATGATTTAAAAAATCAAAACAAACCTCTGAGTCAGTCGCCCAATTTTATGCTCCATCTCCTCTGTGTATGTGTTAGATTCTCTCTGCCAATCGATGGGAAAGAGCATTTAAGGGCATTTGCAATTTCCTTTGTCACTTGCCACTTTGTGCGTATAGATTTTACATATCATTTGTTTACCAAATTGGTTTGTATTTTTTTAGCCCAGGGTTCAGGGTTTTGCCTTTGTGGATTAAGTGCCCTGTACCCAAAGGGCAGGATAGTCAGAGGAGCCACCTGATGCAGAAAGGGTCAGCTCATATTAGGACAATACAAGGAGGCTGCTGTATTGAGCCCCTCTGCGCTCTGAATGAATTCAAAGAGCCCTCTTTGCCCTCCTAGGACTTGTTAAAACGACCGTATCTTGAAGGGATAGTGTGGTGCCTAATGTCTCCTAGCCTATAACTAGAGGCATTATAATATCATTTTGCCCTGCCCAAAGAAGCTGCATAAATCCAATATCCCTGGTTGAAGATAATACGTAGTCCCTTCAATTCTGGCCATATGGTGCCTACCTGCATTCTAGCTTTGAACAGTTTCAGGTTCCTTATTGGGTCTCACTTATTGATTTCTTTACTAGATTACATCATAATTCAATATGGCTGAGTGATGTGGAGCTTATGGATGATCCTATTATTGCCCTGATTACAATCCACACAGTAAAAAATGTTTTAAATGGAGGTCGATGATGGAAGCTTCCTCAATAAGCATCCTTCAGTTTAGTTTTTTTTTTTAATTCCAAGAAATGACTGAACTTTAAATCATAAGAATCTCAAAATTACTATGCAAGTGATTGGCAACCAATTTCAGGTTTTCATGACAACAAGAGCCTAGGCCATAAGATAACAAACTAAACTCAATGATCACTTGCTTACTTCCACAGAGACTCTTAAAGGAAGCTTCATTACCATTCACCCACCAAACAACTGGCATCTCAAAATGCGTCAAGAGCTTTGTCTATTTAAGCAGATAACACGTTCTATAGTATTTGAAATTTATAAAAATAACTAGTTAAAAATATATTTTGAAGTCAGCCTTAATTTTTGTTTGGACCATTTGCCTTCTCGTTTATAAAGGTATCCTTAAGTGTGTGTTGTTACGCCAAGCTTTCAGCTGTAACTAGGGACACACTAGGGTGAAGTGGTGATGCTAAGATGCTAAGGACAGCATTCATGGGTAAACAACAGAAAAGCCCTGTGCCAATAACCTTACTTTAGAGCACAGCAGTTCTACTGGATTCAGGGTGGCTTTTTCTTACCCTTGCCGTCCTTATTGAACATAATTTGCTCTTAGGAGTATAATAAGTTCCCTGACAGTCAGACCCATGCTGGTGCAGGCTATAGTCTCTTTCTTGTGAATGAAAGGACAATTAATAGAAAACCCTGTTGGTCTTCTAGGATATTGTCTTTGTTACCATGAGGGCAGAGTGAGTCAATAAATAGAATTTGAAATAAGCAACAAATAAACGTTTGCCCTCCAAATCTTAATCTACAATTCAATATCTAATGGATTTGAGGAAAGAAAAAAGAGCACCTTGTCTTCTGAGCTGATAGAGGGTTAGATTGTAACCTGATTGAAGGATTGACAAAAAGAGTAATAGGCACAGTTGATGGCTTATTTTCATTCAACCACCAGCTAGGCAGAGGAGATTTGGACCAAGGAAATTCCATCTCAACTTTCTTTATTCTGATTCCATGTTCACCAAGCAACTTTCTGATTATAATTGTAATTGTTGTTTCTATCTGCTGAGTAGTGGAAATGTATTTAGGTTTCTGAGATTTATTTTTTGTTTACATACACAATGTTTTAATCATGGATTCTGGTCTTAATCACTTTGGTTCAAGTGATTTCGCTCTGAGAGACAAAATAACTCTTGGTTTGCTGAGAAGTCAGGTTCCCGGCTGGGTGCGGTGGTTCACACCAGAATCCCAGCACTGAGGCCGAGGCAGGTGGATCACCTGAGGTCAGGAGTTTGAGACCAGTCTGCTCAACATGGTGAAAACTCATCTCTGCTAAAAATAGAAAAAATTAGCTGAGCGTGGTGGTGGGTACCTGTAAGCCCAACTACTCTGGAGGCTGAAACAGGAGAATCGCTTGAACTCAGAAGGCGGAGGTTGCAATGAGCTGATACTGCAGCATTGCACTCCGGCCTGGGCCACAGAGAGAGACTCCATCTCACAAAAAAAAAAAAAAAAAAGAAGTCAAGTTTCTAAGCCTGTGAGATCTAGGAGAATTAGGCCTGGTAGATTATGAGAAGCTTTCCCAGAAAGATAGTCAACCACTGTATCAGGAATGGGCAATTACATCTTCCTAGTAGCAACACCACCTCATTGGCCATCTGCCCATACTTCATCAGACAGCAACTTTGCCACTGTGTTTTAGTCCTTAAACTTAGAAGTATTTTAGAATTATTTTCTAAATGAACAAATCAAAATCTCACAAACCTTTCTAGCTTTTATCAAAAATTAACTTTTCTAAACTATTGCTGAAATTAATTATAGCTTTTGTCTCCACAGCTTTGGTTTACTGTTTGATACCTGTTACTGTAAAGCATCAGGTTCTTTAACATTTAATGTAATTTGATTGGATGTTCTCTAGGTGCTGAATTCTGCTGCTTGGTGAGTACAGATATTTTATTATTTTATTATCTTTGTTTGTAATTCTGTTATCCCTTTTCTTTCCTAAGAAAAAAGTACTACCAAGTTTATTTAGCTGCTGTCCCCAGAGTAAACCCTTCATCTCCTGATTATAAATGTTGTCTATCACATTTTTATGTTAAAATTAAGAGTTTCTTGTGTGGCAGACAACATTACATCTCCTACTTCAAAGACGAATGTACCTGAATTTTGTAAAATGTAGAATCTTCCTTTAGGGCTACCTTTAGGACTGTTGCAGGATTAAATTAGCCCACATAAAGGATTTGGCACAATTACTGGCATTTAGTGGATAAAAATGTATTAATTGTTGCAATTTTTAGCATAGATGTCCCCCAGCTGAAAGTTTTAAGGGATGGACTTTATTGACACTTGTTGCCATTTCTCGTGGCGAATTGCTTGGAATTCTTAAACACATTAAAAATTATTTTTCCCTAAAAACATTTCATTAAAGTTGTTTATGTTCAGGGATTTAACATAAATGTAGAGACTGTTGCTTTTGCTTTGTAACTCTTTTTATAAATTATTTTAAACAAAGTTAAAATAAGGTATAATCCATTACTGATCTTTTGGTGGCCTCATTTTATGCACATCTCTGCCCATAGATATTTTTACTCACCCCCTCCATGTCTTTGAATCCTGGAGTTAGAATACAGCCCTAAAGATCGAAGAATTGTGGAATCACTGAGTTTTTAACTATAAATGAATTTAGATATAGCTGGTTTCTAGAACCTAAGCCAATTCTTTATTCATCCATGGTAACTAAGCTATTTTCTCTTTAAATGCTCTTACAAAAGTCTCTTTAAAATGTACCTGAATTATATCTCCTATTTTCCTCTACTTCACAGGGGTTTTCTGTCCTCTTAAAAATGCTTTCCTGTTAGCAACTAATAATTTCTTCTTATATATTACATACTGCCTCTTATCTATTATCTGATGCTTCCTTTAAAAAAAATAGACCCTTTGCATTTAAATACATTTCCTCTAATTGCCAAGGATTGAAGTGAAACTTCCTAGTTATCTCTAGATAATTTTTTATAGATAGATTTGTTTTAGCAGCCCATCAGAACTGCAGTACAGCGAGGATAAGAATTTATACATTATCATTTAAAATATCTTGATTTCACGTTTAAGTCTTTAGAAACAATATTTGAATGACTATTAATAGTACAAATTATATCTGGACAAATTATCCAGATAATTTGTTTATGACCTACCTGTTAAGTAAGTCTTGAATACTGCTTTAACTATAGTAACTTTGACCCCTTCCCATGTCTTCAGTGAATTTCAGAGCAAAAAAGTTCTTGGTTTTATTATTATTGTTCTTTTACCTTGAGTATGATTTTCACAGATTAAATGTATGTAAAATGATTTTAAAAGAGCCAGAAACCAAAAATCTGTGTATTTGGGTTAGGCTCTATCATCATAATTTACCGTGTGACTATAATAAAACCCCTAAGTTGTTTCTCTTTATTATTTATTCATTTGTTAAATGGGGATAATACTCCTTTTACTGTAAAGGTTTTGTGATGTATGTGTGTGTCTTAGCCAGTTTTCAGATTGCTATAACAAAAATATAATAGACTGGGTAGCTTAAACATAGAAATTTATTTCTCACAATGCTGGCTGCTGGGGAGTCCAAGATCAAGGTGTGGGCAGATCTGGTTTCTGGTGAGGGCCCACTTTCTGGTTTGAAGAGGGCCATCTTTTCCTTGTATCTTCATAGGATGAAGAGCAGCAAGAGAAAGCAAGCTTTCTTGTGGGTTTTATAAAGGCAGTCATCTCATTCACGAGGGATCCATCTTCATGACCTAATTACCTCCCAAAGGCCCTGCCTCTTAATATCATCACATGAGAGGTTAGAATTTTAACTTATGAGTTTTGGGGGGACACAGAGACATGGTTGTGTGTGTGTGTGTGTGCATGCATGTGAGAGACTGAAGTTAGACCATGCAATTTATACATGCAAGGCAAAAGAAGAAAAGTATTTTAACCACCTCCCCCGGGCATGCCTTGTTTTGAGCATGCTATCTATATTATTCCATTTTATAGTATCATCACTCACATTCATGAAGAATATTATTGGGAAAATTATCCAGTTCAAATTTCTAGTTCACTACTTTTTTCTCTGTCTGATTCTATGTTTGTCAATCAAGTTTTGCCAATCAAATTCCAATATCTTGATTCTGTTCTTCTTCATAATAGCCTGTTCTTGGTTTAGGGATGTGATAGCCTCTCTGATCTCTTGTGGGATGTCAGTACCTATAGATTTTGATGCCCTCATCTGCTCAAGAGACTTTGTTTCTCCAGATGGTAATACACCCAACTTTAGAACTGGGAGCCTTGCTTTTAAGATTTTGGCTTTGCTAAAATGTTTATTAATTTTTGGCGAGGTTCTTGTTTTTGTTCCTGAGTGGTTCTATCTGTGTATGGACAGCTCTTGTCTTTACTGCTTGTAAGGAAGGTTAAGGATATGTGGGAAGGTAGAGTGTGTAAGTAGCTTATTTGCTGAACTCACAATATTCCTGTTTTGTCTGGGTATCACCTGTCAATGGGATGCAACACCGTGTCTCCAACCCAAGCAGCACCAGGCCCTGGCGGTCAACATTTCTGCTGTCCTCTCTTGCCTCAAAGAAAACAGGAAGACTCCTTTCCCCAAGTCGTTTGCCTGAGTCTTGCTTCTCTTGTTTCTGAAACTGGAACAGACCTGAAACTGCTTTCAATAGTTGCAACAGTTTTAAGCTGTGCTTCTCTGGACTGCTTACCTAGCTAGTTCTCAAATGCCTCAGGTGCCACAGCAGATTCACAGGACACCACGGGATGTTTAAGCAGTATAAGAGAAACAGTGATGTTCACCATTTGTCAGACACTGCAAGAACCACCAGGGAAACAGCCAGCTCACAGTTTCAACATTAGATTCTGCTACATTCCTTTGGATGATACCATATTTTTGTGAAGCTGATATTTTAGAGGTTGCTGTGGTTAAAAAAGTGTCATGTGAAAATCAGTTGGAAACAAGAAATAAGGATGACAATGTCAACTTAGATTTGAAAAGATGTGTACACATCCTACTAGTAAATATTTGTGGTTATTTAAGAATGAGTATTTTCCTTTCCATCATATGCATTGCCTTTTTAAGTGGCTACAAAGTTTTTAAGTTTTTAAGAAGTTGTTTGTACCTAAATACTTAATAAATGGAACTGCTGGGTATTTCTTTCAGCCCCTGGGCAAGGTTTAAAAAATTACTAAGCCACTAAGGGGGATGTAAACACAAAGGGCTTGGGAATCTCTGACTTTAACATTTTTCATTGTAGTTTCCCAACCAGCTCCTCTGATATCTGCCCAATTAATATTTGCACTCATAAATGTTGAAACACGATTCATGATCTGGTTTGAAAATTTATAACTTTTATGAATTCATCTCTCTTTTTCTGCATTGAGCTTTTTATTTATTTATTTATTTATTTTTAATTTTTTTGCATTGAGCTTTTTAATAAAATAGTTCTTCCCTTTAGACTTGGGACCAACACTGAAGTATTCTCTTGGGCAATAAATGGGAGAAGAAATAACCTCTCCATCACTTTTCTTTCTGGATTCCCCCAATTTGGCTAGCACTATGCCTAGAAGAAAATACAGGAATTTTTAGTCATATATTTCTGCTTCGGCAGACTAGACAGTTGTGGGAAGGTCAAATGAAATTATATTTACATGACATGAAATAACTGATTAAAAATTCTAAATCACACTGGTTATTGGCCAACACACCAGCACACGGGCATGCACACACAGGGCGCTGGCAGGCATGTGTGCACACATAAACACAGCCTGACTCACCCACAAGTACAAGAAGATACAAGTGCCCTGGCGCAGAGTTGCCATCACCTATGCCATTTGGAAGCATTCTGGTTTTGTGTCAGTGGATGGGATAAAACCTGGGACATGTTTCGGTCCCTGGTCTTGGCTATAGCCCCATTTCTCTTAAGGATGCTGCAGTGCCTGAAATCAGCTCCAATCTTTCTCAGTAAATTGTCTAGTGGTACTAATTATACGATATTTTATAGGAACCTATTAGTTTAGTTTACCAGATGAACCTTAACAGAGAGAACCCTGAGCACAGGGGCAATGGAATAGGTAGATTTTAAGGGGTGGCGGGATGAAAGAAATGTTTCCTGATTATTTTCATGTAGTAGCACCCAGGCATCCTGGAATTAGATTTATGAAAAATAGAGGTGATGTATAAACCTTAGCTTCATCAAGAGTAGGTCTAGTGTCAACTTCGTGTGTCTCTTTGGGTTTATCCTCCAACTTCTACATTCTTAACCATCCAACTGACGGTTGGTAGAACCTGATCCTTCATGAGAACCGTGTATCCCAAAGGACCATGAGATGAAAGGCCTCTTTTGTACCTTCAGAACTTTCAACAGAAATACTCCAAACCTTTTATAGTGACAATCTAATCAATTTCCAGAAATTTTCTAAAGAAAGGAATAGTAAAACTTCATTACAGAAATTGGCATCACTAAGTTGGAATTTGTATTAATTCACATGGGAGCCTCTTTGAGTTGACCCATGATTAGCAAACAATACAAGTTAGAGTAATAGTCTACATAAAGTTTCAGTGAGAAAAAATGTGGAACACTTAAAAAACAAAGTGCTTGAGAATATCCTGGAGTTCTTCCGTCTGCATTTTGTTGATCTAATCAAAGTTTGTATGCTAATTCAAACAATAATTTAAAAAATTTATAATGTGATTATGATTTCCATTATTTCTCCTCTTTCTTGGAAGGCAGATTGTTGCCCTATTGCTCTGAAACTGGTAGGGTATCTTGATTGATAAGAGGAATTCTCCATTTGTTAGTGTAGCTTGGTCCACAAGTACTTTAGAGATGGAAAACTTGAATATATTTACTTAAGGGATACTTACACGTAAGTTTCCTAGTTTGGCTTGTGTGATTGGTCATGCACTTTTAAACTAAAAATATAAATAAGTGAGTAAGTTCAAAATTTTCCAGGTCATACTAGCTGAAGCGTTTCCAAACTGAGATAGTAATCTTGATGATAAGCCCAGTTTGGCAGGCTCAGTTCCATATGTTCCATTTCTTGTTTAAATATTTGATTTCTTAGAACTTGGGGATGAGAAATCTCTCACTTAAAATGTAGTTATTAGACAAATGACAGACTACTTTGTAAAGAAATCCCATTGTTGCTATGCTTCATAGCTGTCAGCAGGTTGAAGTATGCTGGGGTGAGGTCCTTGCTGTGTTTGAGCTTGTAATTCACTATTTAGCAAATAGAATCATTTCCCTACCATTGCAGCATTGCGAAAAAATAACTGCTGAGAACCGGGAAGAAAAGTCCCGATTTTCTTATTTTGAGGTAATTTTCTTTTCTAGAACTATGGATCTGAATAAGAAAAGCAAGTGAGTCAGTAGCAATTCAAAGATGATTGAAGTACTGCTCTCGTTTTACAAAACAGATACGTTTTGGTTCATCTTTCTGTTCATTCTTTTGCACATCTGTTTTCTTTGTCACATGCATACCTTCTTCGTCTCCCCAAATGACAATTCTTTCTCACTACCAGTGATATTTTTATTTGGCCAGTGCACAATGGCACGTTCCATTGACGAATGTTATTTTGGAGATGAGGAAACAGACCCAAGTAGGAAAATCTGTTATTTATGGTCACACCTAGTTGGTTGGAAACACGGCAGGAACGAGAACCCACTTCTGGCTCTTAATCAAGTTCTCTCTTCTGACTTCAAAGCTGAGTTCCTCCTGATATGATTTCAAAATGCCTAACGATTGCTTAAGTTTCACTTTCATGTTTTGATATAATTTGACCCTGAAAAGGCAAGTTAGATTGGGTTGATTCATGAGGAAACAGCATAAAGAAAATGATGTATGTATTTCAGAGATAAATATGTTTAACCAGAAAACAAGTATGAGTCCCTATGATAGGAACCTCACTACTTCCAAAGGAAGGTAAAACATAAGTGTAATTTTTCATGCTCTATTGTTTGGGAAATGAATTATGTATAAATTCTTCCTAAAATAACATGACAATTTATTGACATGCTTTCAATGACTTCTAGGAGAGTGTTCTAAGATACAAAGGCTATATCTGTATGTAACCATAGAATTTACCATTTTAATGTAGATTTTTTGGTAGGACATCTTATCGGGCCAGTTTGGAATGACAGTGGTATAATCAACTATCTGTTTTTATCTGTTATTTTGTTCTATGGAAACAAACAGAAGTGAAAGGACAAAACACCACTTAATTGACTCAGTACGAATGTGCTTTAAATATTCTCTTCAGAACTGGCTCACCTTTTTTTGTTGTTGTTTTGTTTTGCTTTTTAAATCCTTTCTCTCTCTGTCTCTTTTTCCTTTCAATAAATGTGAAACATGACGTAGAATGTACAGTTTTTATGAGGTGTCTGCTTATGTCAACTCATTCCTGTCCATTCATTATTTATTTGGCAATTAAGGGAATCTGTACTGTTATTCAGTTTATTTTGTCAACAAGCATTTGTTACAAAGCTACCAATTTTCCTGGGTTCAAAAGAAGTGGAAATCCTGGCATATTCCTGAGAGCCATAACGTTTAATAACTCAAAATGCTTAGTAAATAATATACTAAATTATTTACATTTTTTCTGTGTGTGTGTAGGAAGGTATGGTTTTATTAGAAATGCAGTCTCAAGGTGGGAGAAACATAGGAGATGCATGTAAAATACCATCATCATAGAACAAATTTAACATTGATGTTTTGATGCAACATCACTGTATTTGAATAGCCAGTAGTCGACTAGTTTTACTAAGTCAAGCCCCAGTCTTCATTTAGGTATTAAAGAATAAACTTTTTCACTCTGCTCTTCATAAAAGACTTTTTCAGTTATAAGTACATCTACAAAAGCCTAAAAGATAAGATCCAATTCATTAAAAAAACTGTAAAACCTTGTTCGTACAGATGAATTTCATGCATAATTATCTATGTAAGTCTTTTAATATCTCTAAAATTTCAATAATCTAATTTGTGTCTTTCATTCCTCTAAGATAATTCAATGTCTTATATTCTGAATGACACAACCAAAGAACATTTGATAAAATAAGTTTTATGTGTTATTTATGAGGAAGACACTTAAGGATTTAAATAAGCCTTTAAAATATTTACATCTTTACTTCTGACTTTTTGTTTCACACTTTTTTTAAAAAAATGGACTTTTCTTTTATATTTGATGTAGGTTTCAAACTTTAGATTTATATTTCAACACTTCACAACAAATTTTGTAAATATTCGGTGGGGGTTTGGCCTGAAATATAAACACTTCTTGCTATTGAAGCACTGAAGAAAAGCAGAACCCCTCATTTATTATGAGACATCCAGAAGACTAAAGAGATTTTGAACTTTTTTTCTTTTTTCTGGAACATCTTCTTCAACAAGAAAAATGAAATGTCATCATGCTAAGGTGAATCATAATAAATGTTATGTCTTGTCTGACACTGAAAATAAATCCAAGTAAGTTTGGAGAAATATTGGTGGCTTTTTCCCCCATAGAGGTTTAGATCAGCTTTATAAATTAAACAGTATGCGTTGACAGCTCAGGGCAGTAAGTAAACTATTCCGCAGATAATCTCCATAGAAACAAAAAAAGTTTAAGCATCTCAATCTAACATAGCACTTCTGGAATCAGCAGTTAGATGTAACAGGAGCAAAGCCTTCCTTTCTTCAAATTAGCAACAAAATTACCTTTTATTTTAAAAAGTTCGATACAAAATAACTTAGAAGTATCACATAGGTATTAATGGTTGCAGTGGTAATCTCAATATAAATTTTTCCCCTGAAATTGTCTGGTAATCTTTGCTGACTTTCAGAGAGTAGTGCTTGCTTACCAGACATTTTTCTAGGCATTTTACATGTATATCAGCTCAGTCAGTCCTATATCAATGAAAGCCTTTCTATTATCCCCATTTGACAGATGAGGAAACTGAAGCACAGAGAGTCATTGACCTTACGTAACTGGTGAAGCCTGGGCTCTGTGGTCTGTCATATTCATCATAGAAACCATGTGGCTTTCCTACAGCACAAATCTGCATGAACATTTGTTATCTTTTTGGAGGGCAAAGAGACAATATTATTTTGAATGATGAAATCTTAATTCAGTTTTAATCATCCATCAATCTCTGGTGGTGTAATTTCACAAATATTAAAAGATATATTCCCCAAGATTTACTTGCACTTGAACAGAGGCCCCCAGACCCTGGATATGGCCTGTTAGTTACTGGGATGCACAGCAGGAGGTGAGCAACGGGTGAGTAAGCATTACCGCCTGAGCTCCACCACCTGTTAGATCAGTGGAGACATTAGATTCTCATAGCACAAACCCTATTGTGAACTGCACATGTGAGGGAACTAGGTTGCATGCTCCCTGTGAGAGTCTAATGCCTCATGATCTGTCACTGTCTTCCATCACCCCCATATGGGACAATAAAGTTTCAGGAAACCAAGCTCAGGGCTCCCACTGATTCTACATTATGGTGAGTTGTATAATTATTTCATTATATATTACAATGCAATCATAATAGAAATAAAGTCCACAATAAATGTAATGCAACTGAATCATCCCCAAACCAACCCCTCCCCCTGGTCTGTAGAAAAATAGTCTTCCAGCCAGGCGTGGTGGCTCCTGCCTGTAATCGCAGCACTTTGGGAGGCCGAGGCAAGTGGATCCACTGAGATCAGGAGTTCAAGACCATCCTGGCCAACAATGGGAAAACCCCATCTCTACTGAAAATACAAAAAAAAAAAAAAAATTAGCTGAATGTCGTGGCACACATCTGTAATTCCAGGTACTCAGGAGACAGGGGCTGCAGAATCTCTTGAACCTGAGAGGCAGAGGTTGCAGTGAGCCGAGAACTGAGCCAGACTCTGTCTCAAAAAAAAAGAAAGAAAAAGAAAAATAGTCTTCCATGAAACTAGTCCCTGGTGCCAAAAAGTTTTGGGACCATTGGTCTAAAGGCTGCAACTGCCTAAAATGCACATTTCTCTCTCCTTTGGTGATAAAGGCACTGTCGAATATAGCAGGAAATCTTGTAAATTGTGAAGGGCAACAGGTGTAGATTAGTTTTTATGTTTGTTTAGCTAGTGTAGAGTACTTGGTTTCTCTCCTGCAATTCACGCCCACCTGTAACCTGTGAATGTAAACTTATTTGGAACTAAGGTCTCCGCAGATGTACTTTAAGATGAGGTCATGCTGAAGTGGCGTGGGCCTTAAATCCAATGTGACTGCTGTCCTTATAAGAAGAAAATTTAGACACAAAGACACTGGCATACAGGGGAGTGGCCATGTAAAAGGAAGACAGAGGTTGGAGCGATACAACTATAAGACAATGAACACCAAGGATTGCCAGCAACTACCGGGAGCCAGAAGAGGCAAGGAAGAATTCCTCACTAGAGCCTTTGGAGGAAGCATAGCCCGGCTGACGTCTTGATTTTAGACTTCTAGCTTCTGGAAATGTGAGAGAATACTTTAATATTGTTTAAGCCATCCAATTGGCTACACTTTGTTATGGCAGCCATAGAAACTAAGACAGCTAGTAATTAGCACCCATTGCCACCAGAAGAGTTCAAAAATCTAAGGAACAAGTACAGTAGGCGGATTTGGGTAGTACAGCCTGGGGTTGCTAAAATGTCTCAAATTAAACTATGAGTTGGAAGAGCACTGGCACTTAGAAGAAGCCAAATTAAAAATGTGGGAAAGAGACAGAAGAGCAAATCCTCAAGGGAGAACTAAAGAGTCACCATCTCGAAGCCTTTCCATCCTCACAGTCCTAACTAGGGCTTGTCTTACCAAAAAATAGAAATCTGCAAAGAATTAGTGAGCTTTACTTTATCCCTCCCTGCCTCTTGTCTAGAAGCATTCTTCAAAGGTACACTATTATGCTGACATTGTTTACTAAATTAACCAGAGACAGTGACAAAGTCTTTTTCATCTCTGTACCCATACTACAAAGCACATACCAGGAGACTAGGCCTGGGACCCAATCTACACACAAAAATTACTTCCTCTTTGCTTCTGTTGCCTGCAACATTGGTTTCTCATTTGGATAAAGCCTAATCTGCATTTGGATGGAGACTCGTTCAGATGTTTCTCTCAAAATCATCCTAAGAACTCTGCAAGGTTTGAGCATCAGACACTATGCTACTGAATTCTAGCAGCTTTCACTGCAGTTTCACCTTTTCTAGGTGGGCCAATATGTTGCTGTAAATTTTGTAATGTTTTCTTTTTTTTTCCTTCTCCCTTCACTTGCCATGGTTAACACTTTTTGTCCAGAATAGAGCACTTGGTATTCAATATTTACTTATTAAATAGTTAATTATCATAAAAAATATGCCAGGCATAATTTTTAATCTTAGCAGTACTGCAATGAACAAGATGGCCTCTGCTGTCAAGACATTACTGCTTGGTAAGGCAGACTGACACCTAAAAAGCAATTATAATCCAGTGGAATAGTGCTTGAATGGAATAGAATAGTGGTAGGAGAAACTTTCCTCTTGGGGGATGTGGATTTTAAATACAAGTGAGCCCTTTTTGTCTGTTTCTCTCTCGATTTGAGATAGAAAAGCATATGAAAGACAATTTACAAGGAAATACAACTGGTTATCAAGCACATTGTCTTATTTCTTCCAAATAAACTATAATTTTCAAACTATGAGCTCTTAATGGTAAAATTTTAGCCCTTATAGCTAGTCCTAGAAGATGCAGTTTTAAAATAAATGGATCTTTTTTTTTCTTTTAGTTTTCTTAAATAACTTGAAATCAGTAACCACTACTTTGCTTTTTGTGTAGCCAATCTTTTATCCAACTCTTAGCCTGGAAATCATTTTTTTCTTCCTTGAATTTGGTGAGAAGTTATTTTGGTGGAACTTTAGCAAACCCTGATAAAGTATCACTCTATGCTGAATTTTGTCTTTGGAAAAACATCAATCAAGAAGACAAACTCCCTGCCTTCCCTGCAGCTTGCTGTCTTAGGAAAAGAAAGAATTGTCTTTCTCAGAGAATTACTTGCATCCTCATTTGAATTGCTCCCAAGCTTTGCTTAAGGAGATATGACTATAGCTATGAGATGATTTAAGGTAATTCCACCACAAAGGCAACAATGGTTGGAAATGGAAGTGTTCTGGTTGTTTTCGTTGACTTGATGTCAGTCAGCAATCATTTGACCTGAAATACCCTCTCCCTTGATCACCAGTAGAAATTAAACCAAGTGGTGGACTTGGTCCAGTCTGTAAATATCTGAATCTTTGTAGCTGCAAAAACAAACAAACAAACAAACAAAAAACAACAACAAAAAAAAACAATTAAATGCTCAAAAGTATTTAATTATTTTCTTTTGAGACTTTAACTTTATTCCTGTTTATTACTCTTAAAGTACTCCAGAGCACAATATTTTTTATTGGTGATAGATTGCCCAAACTGTTGCCTGAGACCAAATCTCCCTCAGCAGACACGACTGCATTTTGCGGACAGGTGTTCTCTTGAATGAGCAAAAGGTGTGTGTCTCTCCTAAGGCAAGTGCACCACTATTTGTTACCTCAAAGATGATGGGTTCATGCAGATGCATGATGTAGCTCATGAATTTTCACTTGAAATCTTGTCATTGCATGTGGCTCAATATGTAGTTAGGGCTTAATTCTCTAACTCAGTTCCTGCTTAGGTTTTGTTGGTGGAAATTTGGTACTTGGTGTCTGAAGACATTTACATCACATGATTTGTGGGTCTAAGAGGAAATTTTGTCTAGATTCCTAGTTTCAAAACCAAGTGTCAGAATAAAAGGGCCTATTTTTAACTTTCCTAATCACCTTTAGACACATCACTGACCTTTGTACCTCAGTTTTCATGTGTATTAAACAGAACTATTTATAGCTTTGCCTATGTATGGAGTTCAGATGAGCACCAGCTCATATAAGATAAGGGTTAATTACTGCTGTCAAAGATAGTGGCAGGATCCACTGGCTTCATAATCACATTTTATTATCTCTTTCTTTCCCAGCACTTCGTGAGGTAGTGTTCATTGATTTAAATTACTTGAGTCAGAATAAAATTAGTTTAATGTGTTGTATCAGTAAGGAAGCATGTAATGACAGATTTGACTGAAAAATAATATTAAAGAGTCTGTGGGATCTTTCCTGCCTTATCTCCTTGTATATAATATATGTAGTCATGTGTATGTGTATAAATATATAATCTCTTAATTATTAACATTTCAAAAGATTATTTGGCACTTGCTATCAATGAGTCCTTGCAGGAACCTGGCACAAGAATGTATATAGAGATAACAGGTGATTTGACAAAGAATTTTCGAGGCAAAAAATGTGTCCAGTTCTTGCACATAAACCTCAATCATGTGTCTTCTTAATCCTTTACTGGCTATGGATTATAAGAAGAAGAAAAATGAGGAAAAAAAGAAACAAATTTTCGATATCTACCATTCTAATTTTCAATCCCAAAGATAAAAATGTTTCAACGTTATGATTGGTGGGGAAATAATTGACTTTAAATTATGTATACTTAATAACATCATAGGGGCTAGAGAGCTTTTATAGGCAGGCATGATCCACAAAACTATAGAACTGAAGTGGCAATGCTTACTAACCAATGAATATATGAAGGTAAATTCATTCCTTTATAAGCAGGAGGCTAATAAGTTATGGTTCTTGTGCAACCTAGATCAGACTCAACAATACGTTTGCAAAAGTTTACATTTTGCATGTGGGAAATAATTGCGTGGACACTAAGAACTTTACTTCCATCTGTGCGTGCTTTGCTTTGGTAGAAGTTCAAATACAAGAGGCTGGTGGGTTTAAATAAATTTCAGGTGACATCCAAAGCATGGTTAGTTAGAACTTCCCCCAACAACCTCTTTCCACATACACACCCACTTTCTCCCTCTCTTATACAAACATTATATATTTGACATTGTCACAATCGTAGGTTAACAAAGAGTCTTTGCTACCTTTTAGGAAAAATGCAAAAACATTTGAACACGTATATACAAATAACAATTCTTATATTTACGGGCCAATTCTTCAAGGATCTACTAATATTATTGACTGTTTTAGATTTTTTAGGTATGTATCGTAATCTATTCAAAGTTTATGTTTAATTTTTCAGTAACAAAAGATAACGAATATACTTTCAAAATTGAAATATTCCTGCAGTATAAAAGAAAATATAATCAAAGCTGGGCTTTTAGACTAATTATCTAAACTGAGAATTTGTTTACTTTACTTTGAGAACAGATGTGATTCATCACAGTAGCCCATAAATATGGTGTCAGAATGTTAGGCTGATCAATGAATATAAATTATTAAAAAATAGTGTAACTCTAAGGTCACCAAGGAATCGAGCTTAGTGTTATTTAAAAGAAAGACTTTCCACTCTTAAAAATATATGTGCCTACTTAAGAATGAATGGTTCTATTCTAAATGGAATTTCTAGCCTTCAAAGGCAGATTTGTGTTTGCACATAAGAATAAATGATAATTCTTAGACTCTCTTTCAGCAACTTCATTAGGCACAATTCTTTTAGATTTCTTACATAATTTTCTGTGGTAACTAAAATGTGTCCACAACCAGAAATCCTTTGTTGCTCCTCCCTTTAAAAGGTATAGACTGATTTCCCTCTCCTTGAATGTGGGCTATTTATTATATTCAGTCATTCATTTTTAATGACTAGAATACGGGGCAGCTGATTGTGTGTGACTTCCAGGGCTAGCCCTGGAAGACATTGTCACTTCTGCCTTGCTCTCACTTGGACTGTCTGATCTGGGGAAAGCCCAGCTGCCATGTTGTGAGGACACTCAAGAATTCTGTAAAGAGGTCAACGTGGAGGGAAACTAAGGTCTCCTGGACAAGCAGCACAACTCACCAGACACATAGGTCAGTGTGTCCTTCAGCCTCAGTCAGCCTTCTCATAACACTGTAGCCTTGGGGGTGTGTTAATTGTGACCTCATGAGAGAGCTAGTGAAGCTGCTCTTGAATTCCTGACCCACAGAAACTGGGTAAGAAGTGCTTACTATGGTTTGAAATCTCTAAGTTTTGGAGGAATTTGTGAATGGAGCAATAGATAACTAAAAAATAAAAACTCATTTATTTATTTATTTGTGCCCATACAAGGCTGGTGAAGTGGAGAACATTTTTCACCTTTACCAATAGCAGCCTGTGGACATTAGCAACTGTAGAGAATAACTCTATTGGTGGCAGGCCAGCAGAAAACATATTTTAGGAAAAGAAGGGTCTTTAAATTATAATAGGCAGGCCAGACACGGTGGCTCACACCTGTAATGCTAGCACTTTGGGTGGCTGAGGCAGGTGGATCAGCTGAGGTCAAGAGTTCAAGACCAGTCTGGCCAACATGGTGAAATCCCATCTCTACTAAAAATACAAAAATGAATGGGTTGTGGTGGTGCGTGCCTGTGTTCCAAGCTACTTGGGAGGCTGAAGCAGGAGAATCCCTTGCTCCCGGGAGGCGGAGGTTGCAGTGAGCTTAGATCCCCCACTGCACTCCAGCCTGGGTGACAGAGCCAGATTCTGTCTCAAGAAACAAAAACAAAGACAAACAAACAAAAATTATAATAGGTAAATGGCTGCGAAATTCATAGTGTATAACTTGGTTTTTCTGCTTTGTGCATTGCCGTCATGCTTCCAGTAATGAGGCTGCCATCAGTCAGGGCTTATATACTTTTCAAAGCCTATAAAACACATCTAAAACAAATAAAGATTCCAAAAATTGTGAACAGAAGAAATAGAGTTAAAAAAATAAAAATTTTACATCATGTCAAACTTAAATAAAAGGAAATTACAAAATAGACATCAGTAGTTAATATAATGTTTATAGAATATCGCTAATCAACTATAACTTAAATAAGCTCTTCTGATTATATAAAATTATAGTGAACGTAGGATGTTGTGCAAGGTAAGAGTTCCCGGGACCTGCAAAGGTCCTGAGTGCCTCTGCATTTATTGTGTCTGTATGAAATAAATTCTATATTTATCTATATTTCTATTTGTGGATGCCCCTGGAACAAAAAAGGAAATACATATTCTTCATACAAATTGAGACTATTTACTCTTTCCTCTTGGTAGCTGATGACAGGCATATCCTTTCAGGAAGTGAGACTCGGAATTTTATAAATGGCAATTATTTAAATGGTGTATCTAAGTAACTATAAGAGAAGTGTCGAAAGGAAAAATGGAATTCTAATAAGGCTTCGTAGTCCTTTCTCCTTTCTTTGCCACTCCCTCTTTCCCTTTCTTCCTCACTCCCTTCTTTCCTTTTTCTCTTTCAGGTCATTAGAGCAAGCACTTTCTGAAGCATTTTGGATGACACACTGCAAGTTAAAGCAAAAAAAAAAAAAAAAAAAAAAGCTTGGTAGAAAAGTTTAAGCATGGGCAGAAAGTTAGAAGTATGAACTGTCATATTTTAATGTTTTATTCATTTCATGGCCTGAGGTGAATTTCTTACTTTTGATAATTTTTCTGATCTACATAGTGAAAAAATAATAGCTCAGATTTTTATAGAGTATTGCGAATACATTTTTGCAAGTCCCTTTGAAAATAAAAGTGTCACATAAATGCAAAGTATCTTGATAAGAATACCGCTGAAGGAAATAATATCTCTGAGCCACACCACAGGGCCTCCCGCAAAGGAATTGGATGCCATCTAAGTTTCAGCTTGGACAATAGAGTCCTGTAGTGCATAGTTTTCTTTATATTCTGATCATAGAAATAGATCCAATTTTACACACTTTCTTCTTTCTGCTCATCCACTACTGAAATGGAAATTTGATGAAAGATTTGATAAGTGGAAGAACAACAACGCTGCATTTGGCTTTGAGGGAATATATAAAAAAAAAATAAACCTTATTCATCCAAGTAGATTTTGGGGACACCAAAAATATTGGTGTGCCTACTTGAGTAGAAATCATATTGTTGTTCAAAGAGAAAGGGTATGCTACCAAGACTCTCTGTGAGATATTTGCTGGTGGTGGCTGTTTCCTGAGGAGGAGTGACAGTTTCACTTTAGGCTATTCACTAAATTCCGGCCTTCTTAAGAGATGTGCAAGTTCATGATATAGTCTTTGGTTTATAAAGATTTTCAGATAAATGGGCAGCTCTAAGGCGATCTATAAGGCCAATCATTATGAGATTATCTGTTAGAACTAGACTTCTCAAGAACTTTTTCTGCTCCAAATTTTTTCTTTCCTAGAGATCCATGTAATTTAAGAGTATAATCTGAAACTATGCTCATTTGAAGAAATCTGAATCACTGATATTTCTTTCAATTCCAGGACAAGATGAATGTGGAAAAGATATTTAGAGGCAAATAACACCAGTATTCTGTTCTAACTACATATGATTAGAATAGATATGATTTATATCATATAAATATAATTCAATGAGTAAATGGGTGAACCACAGGAAAAATTAGTTTTGGTCTAATTTTAGTTTTCAAGACCACTTTTCTGTCTTAGCTATGAGTTAGTTATGAACTTGATCATATGGGATTTTTCATAAAAGAATTGCATTTTGTGGTGAAATGAGGCAAAAGGGGAATCAATATGCCATAGGCAGAATACTAAGACAGTCCCCAAGATTCCTGGTTCCTGGTGCATGCACATATACACATACCTTTTCTTAGTTATTCCAACACCAATGTATGCACTACTATGAGGGGATTTCGCAGATATAATCTAGGTTCCAAAAAAGTTTACCTTAAGACAAGAGGATTACCCAGGTGGGCCTGACCGAATCACATCATCTCTTTAAATCTGGATTTAGAGTTCAAAGACTAGAGATGTCAGAGATTTGAAGTGTGAAACCAAAGCATTTCTGGCTTGAAAATGGGGATGGCCACATGGCAAGGACTGTGTCTAGGTGCTCAGGACAGCCCTGGTTGGCAGTCATCAAAGAAATAGGGACCTCAGTCCTACAATTGCAAGGCACTTAATTCTGTAACCACAAAAATGAGCATGGAAGTGCATGTTTCCCTGAAGCCATCAGATGAGGACC
The DNA here is from genome assembly GCF_001604975.1 of Cebus imitator. Taxonomy (NCBI): domain Eukaryota; kingdom Metazoa; phylum Chordata; class Mammalia; order Primates; family Cebidae; genus Cebus; species Cebus imitator. The sequence continues at coordinate 5,995,622 of NW_016107395.1, forward strand.
GCCTAACTAAGCAACACCTTGTCTTCAGCCCTGCGGTACCTTGAGCAGAAAATTTAGTCACTTCTGTCCTACAGAGCTCTGAGCTACTAAATGGATGTTGTCATAAGCTGCTAAGTTTGCAGGACCTTCTTACACAGCAATAGAAAAAATTAGCATGATTACCATGATAAAATTAGCATCATATTTGTATTTAATTTTAGCTCATGGCCACAGTAAGAAAGAACAACGAACTGATTCTTGAAATGGATTGTTTGATACACCAGCATGCAACCATTTTTATCTAGATGTACTGGTCATGGTTCAAGCTTCAGGAACCAACACGAACAATGTATATGGCATTTTCAGTACTACAAAAATCCCTCTGTTCAGAAATGCTATGTAATCAGTGGAAGAAAATCCAATATCTTCTAGGTGGTTCTCTTTCTAGATGTTTCTGAGATGCCCTCAGTTGTGATGGTTGTGTATGTGTAAGCCTCTGGTTGGGTGATTAGCACAGTGACTTTCCCTCACAGAGTGTCAGGGCACCTTTCTGAAATGCCACATTCCTTCATTCCGTTGCCCACCTTTGTGTTGCTGATCTTGGACCATGTGCACCGATTGTTAATTTCTTTCATGCACCTGTCTTTTCGCTGCCTGTAGGCCCCTGTACAGTCCGTTGCTTGTTCCAAATCGTGTGCAGACCACACAGGGTGTGATCTCAGGCAGTGTCCTTCGTGCTTTCTTTCCCTTCCTACAGCTCACAATGTGCCGCTGGGTCTCTGCAGCTTGTGTCTCTATTTCTGGCCACTAGGAAACAGTCTACCTCTTCATGCACAAATCTTTTTTTTTTTTTTTTCCAGGTCTCTTAGCATGGATACCAGAACATGCTCCAGTGGAGGGCACAAATCTTTTTGTTTCTGTTTAGGATGGGAGAGGCAGGAGAAAGAAGGTGATGAAGAGTAGAGCTTCATTGACCTCTAGGGATGAATTCTGTTTTGGGGACAGCCTTTGACTTCTTCAGAGTTGCAGGCTCTCCAAAAAGGACAGGGACTGTCTGAAAGCCTTCCTACAAGCAAGCAGGCTCAACTGCTGAGTCCAGCTCCCATCTGATCTTACTCATAGGGATCTTCCCCTCAGAGGCTTTGTTTTCGTCTCTGAAATACATTCAGCTATGTTTATGTGGGTCTAGATTTCAATGACAGACATACCTTACTGTGAGCTCCTGGCTTCAGTCAAACCAAGGAGGTGATTGGACATTTATTTAAGAGTTCCACATTCTTTCTGATAGGAATCTGTTCACTAAATTGTGAAAAAGAGAGATGGGGGGAGCAGTGAGAGGGCTGGCATTGCCTAACTATACCTACAGCCAACCTGGCTGAATCTGAGGGGCAGTCCAGCAAGAACACCCATAACTCTTATTTAAATATCATTTCTGATCTTTATCTGTAGGCAAGCAGCTAAAAATATAGCCTACTGGTTCCCCAGTGCGATGTGAAAGACTTCAAAAACTAAAAAATATTTGTGAATTGCAAATATACATGCAATTACTAATGATTTCCTCCAGATTGTTGTTCTTAGCTTTTAAATTTAGACTTCTACATAATCAATCATGAACAGAGCATCACTTTGCTAAATTTCTGTCACGACCATTGACCAGAAATGAACCATTGTTTTGTTTTCTGAGAAAAGGGCATTTAGGAATAAAATTTACGTTGAGTGGATTTAGTTGCCATTGTGCTCATATGCCATGTCTATAAATGCAAGTAACTTCCATGGATTTAAACCTTGGGGTAAACTTTTCGCTTCAGATGAATTATCTGTTAAATTATGGAGAAAAGAGATTAAACAATGAAAGCACACATCTTAGCATTGTGCACCTCTGAAGTGCTTTTGTGGGGAAAAAATATCTTAGGAAAAACGGACAGAAATTGATTATGGTAGGAAAAAAATACAAAACGAAAATGCAGTGACTCTTCAACTGTCAAATGTCTCCGGCTTGAAAAGCACAGACTGTCCGTTTAAGGTGTTCATTATCTTGGAAGCTTTTTAAATTATAAAAAATATTTAATTTTTGTGAGTACATAGTAGGTGTGTATATTTATTGGTTCCGTGAGATAGTTCGGTATACGCATGGAATGTCTAATAATCACATCAGTGTAAATGGTGTAAACATCATGTCAGGCATTTATCCTTTGTTTTGAAAACTTTTAAAAAATATATATTTTACTGAGATATGATTTCCATTAAATACATTATCTTAGCCAATTGAACTTAAAATTGTACGTGGTACTCTTAAAGGCAACTAACAGTTAGACTTAGGACTTTATTTAATTGTTTGACCCTTTCCTTGGAAGATTGTGTTGTGAAATTATTAGCTTTGGCACCTTAAAACTACATTATTCTATGAAAAATGCAGAAAATATTTATTTAAATACTTATTTTTTGCACAGCTAAAGTAGAATAATCACCTCTATTTTTGTTCATTAAGTTAAAGGTTTAAAAACTATGTATTAAATACCTAGCAATGCCATTTTTCTACTGTTATTCTTGGAAATAATCTTGTGAAGAATTTTTCGTGGCTTCTTTTGAGTTTTTCTTTCTCTCTCAAAATGTATATGATAATTCATATGCATGCGTACATGTGTATATGTTATCAGTTTGAACTGATTACATATTTTACAACCAACTAGATTATGTTGGTCTCATCATCTCACACATACTACCTTATCTCACTTATTACTCAGCATCCTGGCCCAAGGAGCTGGAATTTCACACACAAATGCACACACACACACACACACACACACACACACACACTCACACAGAGGCAAATAGAACCACACAAAAAATAGAAGCCAAGAGAAATGGTGATGAGGTTTAGAGCTGTCATTGTCTCTGACAGTCCTCATACTTTATAAAAACAAAAGTAGTATGTCTAATTTCTGCTTTAGGATTGTTAAGTTGGATAACCTAATCTTGCAGTTTCACTAAAAGTATAAGAGAAAAAAATTGAGCTTTTTCTTATCACTCATGAATCCAAGAATACTGGTGTGCGTAATTCTGAGAAAACCCTTTTGTATCATAAGTTTCAGAGTCTGGTCAATGTAAAAATAATTCTGTAAGCTCTGTATCTACTGTCGGAAGCCACTACCACTTGTACACATGTTTAAAAAACAACTTATATCTGATTTCTAAATCACTAAGCCATGAAGTAGAATTTATTTTGTGTGGCTTTGTGGTGCCAATGACTCTATTCTTGTTTTACACAGTGTTAGCATTGTATTACTAAATTAGACTGGAAATGCAAGATATATTGCTGTAATCAGTGTCTTGCCATTAATCACTTCCCTTGTCCCTTTGCCCCACCATCACTCCTTCATGGCAGTACCTTAGGGGCTATTTCAATTGTCCACTTCCACTGGTGGTTCTCATGACCAAAGTGCTTGGTGCTGTGTGAGTTAGGCTGCAGACAGAAAATAGAAACAAATCTCTATATTTTAAACAAGGGAATTTCATGTGAGAATTGGTTAGCTAGAACTGAAAACCCCACGTGAAACTGCAAATAAACTCATAGATGAGCAAGAACAGGAAGTCACATTGCACTAGGCTGCAGGGACAAAGGTAGGAGGGCTATTATCAGAACAAGGGAATGTCTAGGATAGATATGACATTAAATAAAGTTTGGATAGGCACAAAAAACATTAAAATATGTAGTAATGGCCACTGGAACTTTAACATCCCTTCTGCAGCCTGTTGATATGGTTTGGAAGTCTGTTCCCGCCAGATCTCATGTTGAAGTGTGCTCTCCAATGTTGCAGCTGGGGACTACTGGAAAGTATTGGCTCTTGGGGGCAGATCCCACATAAATGGCATAGTGCCACCCCCTTTGGTGAGTTCCTTCTCTGAGTTCATGTGAGGTCTGGTCATCTAAAAGAGTGTGCCACCTCTCCCCAAGTCTCTCTTGTTCCTTCTCACCATCTATCATGGCAGCTCCCCATTTGCCTTTCACCATGATTGTAAGCTTCCTGAGGCCTCACCAGGAACAGATGCCAGCACCATGCTTCCTGCACAACTCTCCACTCTTCTTCTTCAGAATGGCCACTGCAAACATCCAGATGTCAAAACTCCTTACTCCACTCTGTGCCCCTCACACATTCAAATTGTTAACACTCCTCATTCCTGATGCAAACCCTCTTGTCCTTTCTGTCACCATGGATGTCTCTCTCCTCCCAGTGCAGTTACCCTCCTGGGCTTTGGTTTCCATTTCCTTACTTTTAATTAGGGACTTTAGATCATTCATTTTAAACTGTCCTCTGTGTCCTTAAGTCTTTCCACTAGTCACTGGCATCGACATTTTAACATGCTCCAGTCTCCTCCATTTCCCCCTCCCTCCAAAAAAGAAACCAAGAAAAGAAAAAAGGCCTACTCTTCCATCTTCCCATTCACAGTCAAGATTTTGCAAGCATTGTTTATCCTCACCTCCCTTTCACTTTTCAGCTCACTGGAGTCAGCTCACTGCACTGGATTCTGAATCCTCAGAATCCAGTTACATATACATGCCAATCTCTGAATTCTAGTTATCCTTTAGCTTTCATATCAAGAAACAAAATTGAAGGACTCAGAAAAATACTGTAGTGGATAATATGTTACTGTTCAGAGAGGATCTTCCGAATTTTAGACAGATGCCTTGAGGCTTAATTAAACCCCTATTCGTTCCACCCTCCCCACCAATAGGCTGTAGAATAGTAGTTCACTAAGTGAGGCTTGGGACCAGCAACATCATCACCTAGGAGCTTGTTAGAAATGCAAAGACTCAGAATGTACCCTAGCCCAGCAATCTGGATTTTAATAAATTATTCAAGTTACCTGATGTATGCTAAAGTTTGATAATTACTGAGGAATGGAATGTTCTTTTCAGGAAGGAAAAGAAAGTAGAAAATACAAAAGAAAAGAGGTAGAGGTAGAATGAGGTTGTTAGGTTCCAAAATGTTTTCTCCGTTCCCTCTGGTATAGGTGGGAATGGGGAACATCAAGGGCTGAAGGGTGTGGACAAGGGGCATCAAGGGCTGAGGGGTGTAGCAGAAACCACCAAAGAGTGATGAAAGATCCTTAGAACATGGCAGAGAAGGGTAGTAGATGAGTTGGGTGCTTCTCCAGGCAACCCCCCTGGAGGAGATTCATGCATCATGACAAACCGTGGCTTCTGCAGAGGCTGTGGCTGCAGATGCATTGCAACCAATACCTGAATCCCAAATCTATTTTGGTGAGCTCCAAGTACAGCTGGAATGCTAGACCATGTGAACACGGAGGCCAAAAACAGGCAACTGAGGGCACATTCCTTGGTGACCAGAATCAGTTTTTATGGCTGATTCTGAGCAGTGGGTGGATGTTTATACTTGGCCAAAGGTCCATATGCAAGCAGACAGAGCTTGGCAGTGACCAGTGCTAGTGCAGAATAAAGCAGGTCCCCACTGCAGGGACAAGAGTATACGAATAAAAGTTTAAGGCATTTCTTCTTCTTCTCCTCTGCTAGGAGGACCCACTAAGCTTCTGTACACTCCCACATCCTAGGGGAGAATTAAGTTGGGGAGGAAAGTAATTTGAAAGCCTGAAGAATTTATTTGAAAGCGACTTTTGTCAAAGGTATTAAGAAACTTTCAACTAGAAGAGCTTGTGTTGTCACTAATTAGAGTCTAAGTGTTTCCATTTCTCAGTAGGGTGAGAACTTGTGGAGAAGTTTGGATAACTGATGAAAAAATAAAGAAGCCTGAACATCATCTTTTTTGGTGTCTGCTGCTTTGCATGCTGTTTGCCATTCCTCCCTGGAATGCTTTCTCCCCTTGGCCTCAGCAGCACCAGGGTTTCGCTGCCTGCCTCCTTCCTCTAGGATAACTCCTTCACCATTTGCATAACAGGTTGGTCTTCCTCCATTAATTCCTAAAATGTTGATATTATACAAAATGTATGTCCATATCTTTTCTTTTTATGCTTCATAATCTTCATGTTCTTATTCTTATAAACCCAAAATGGCTCTGGTGCCCTCAGAATCCAGTCTTCTGTTCAAGAAAAAGGAAGGAAAGAGGAAAGGCAAAGGAACTCTACCTGTGAAGCTTTGCTTTTTTATTTAGAAAGGTGGGTGCTTTCCAAGGAATTCCTGTCTGTATCTGAACAGTTAATATTGTGTCACATAGCCATTTCTAGCTGTAAGAGTTTTGGAAGGCAAATATTGTAGCTTGGTTTATTTAAGTTAACAGAAGAGGTGGGGCAGAGGAAGAAAAGATTTTAGGTAAAAAAATGTTAGTGTCTGCCTCAATCCTTTATAATCAGTTATTCATTAAGAAACCATAGTGATTTGACTTAAAATGAGAATCTTTTAAGGGTCTCACTCTGTGACCCAGGCTGGAGTGCAATGGCACAATCATAGCTCACTTCAGCCTCTAACTCCTGGGCTCAAGCAACCATCCGGCCTCAGCCTCCCAGTTAGCTAGGACTACAGGTGTGCACCACCATGCCTGGCTAACTTTTCTTGTCTCTTAATACTCTCCTTCCATCATCTGCTGCTTTAATCAGTTTGAAGTGCTCAAAGTGTTATTTGTATCTTTGTCTACATTGTTTTGTTTGTCCGAACATTTTTTCCTGCATTTTCATCTGGATAACTCATATTTATTCATAGGCATTGCAATCAGGTGGTAGGAAACCTCCTGTGTCGTCTGAGGGTGGGTCAGGCGTCATCCTATATTCTCTCTTATTCATACAAAGCAGTTACATTCTATTGTAATCTTCTGTTTACCTGCCTGTCTTCTCTCATATGACTTGATAGAAGTATTATATCTGATTTATATTATGCATGCATCGTGGAACATAGTACATACTCAATACATATTTGTTGTTTGAACAAATAAAGTAGAATCAAAGTTCAGTTTTGAGTTAGTCTATTATAAACAATCCATTCAAATATAAAATGAGGTCTATTTGCACTTAAACTAACTAGAATTTGCGTTTGACCTTTATGTGACTGCTGGGGAAGACCAGGGATAATTATCTGGAACCTGTCTGGAGAGAGAGGATCACCAATAAGTAATTGCGGTTCTAGTTTGAAGTGTTGCCAGTTTTAATAATCTGTTAACTTTCATTCTTGTTTAGTAGGGCTTTCATAATTCTGATATTTTTCTGTGCAAAATCATTCAGCCCATCCTCATGACTGTATAATCAAATTAAACAGATACAAGCTGATTATTAAGATGTAATGAGTTTGGAGATACTTTAATTCTAGTTTAGATGTTCAAATAATGATCCTTTTCAATGTAGTTAAATGGTTTCAACTGTTAATAGGGACAAAATATGAATCAAACACAGAGCTTTGGTTCACTGTATAAAGACTATGATCCTGAACCTCCCTGTGGTTTTTTATTATATATAAACTCATGCATGACACTCATAAGTTCATGAAAATGTGTTCACATAAATGAGGATACTAATGTGCTAAAGTACAAAACCCACACGAGTTCAGCCATTCACCCAAGCAGCTATAGAAATCTTATTAAAGATGTTGTCCAACATACCAGTCAATACTGCATTTATAAAGTTTCACGTTAATTTTTTTAAGATTTAGTACCAGGACAAATTTATACTTTTCTAACAAATTGTGATTATTGCCACCTTCCTCTCCCCTTCTGATTTTTAAAAAACAATGTGCATTATATAGTTGACCTCTCTTTACTAGCTACAATGAACAGGGCCAAACTTGCAATTTTATTATTGTGTTTACATTATTTCTTATACTCTAATTTCTTGCCTTCTCATTTTACATGGTCTCTAATTTTTGCCTAAGCTTGCATAAGCGTTAATACTTCTTCCATATTTCTACTTTTATCATAATTTTTTATAGATGGTTTTGTTGTAACTTTCTTTAAATTCTCTTTGGAATGAGTGGTAATACAAACAAGTCATAAACTTACAAGTGTATATTCATACTTGCATAAAATTGAAAATACATAAAGGAGAAACTTGTCTATGCTTGTGCTAAGAATGCGTCATAGAATAATTCTAAATGCAACATTGAGCCTAATCAGTATTTATTTATATTTCTTTGGTTGGTGTTTTCTTAGTTAACGTGCTTTTGCCTCTTCTGATTATATTACCATGCTGACTAATCTGACTACAATTTATACTTGCAAAAGTTCCTGGAATTATCCTGCCAGCTTAAACATCAACAAAACAAGGGAGAATGGGGAGATTTTGTTAAAAGCAATGGCATAATAAACAAACATTCTGATCTATAATAATTGATTTCAGATCTATTGTAGCAAGAGAATAGAAATTGCATTATTCAGGTTTTTTGAATAACTATAATAAAGCTTACATATCGCTATCTCTCATGTTATATATGAGGAAACTGAGGCTCAGAGAGATTAAAGAACTTGCCCACTGCCACAGAGGTAGTAAGATATTCTCCAAAAATGTGATTAGATAAAAAGGAAAGTCACCCTTTACCATTCGTCTGGAAGCAAGAATCATCACTAGAGGAATTTGCTTTCCTCCCAGACAACATGTATGAGTCCTATTGCCTAATCCAGCTGAGTGAACCTGGGCAATTATGTATTTCCTTATGCCAAAACTTCATTATCTGAATTGGATAACAATTTTATTTATCTATATGAAGTTGTTTTCAGCAGTAAATGAGACAAATATACAGATTTGACAGCACAGAGCCTAGTACATAGGTGGTGTTTTGTAAATGTTAACTCTTATAAGTGAATGGGAAGATGAAGTATTTTCTTTCTATGTGACAGTAAACTACATATCCTTAAAAGATAGTTCCATAGAAATATATACATATACTCATATACCTTACAAGGTAGGTCATTTTAACCATAAGCTACTTCATCTCCCCCCTCAGCGAAATGAGTGTATTCTTCATTTTAATTTCCTAAAACATCTAGTGTGATGCATGTGATCTTGCCTGCATTTTTATCTGGGCTGCCAGATTAATTTAAATGGGACCTGACAGCTAGTAGTTTTCCTTTGTGCTCATGGACATCTTAAACATTTGTAAGGCGGGGGGGAAAAAAAAAAAAAAAAAAAAACCTTAGCCACCCGTGGTGGTAGGCACCTGTAATCCCAGCTACTGGGGAAGCTGAGGACAGGTGAATCGCTTGAACCCTGGTGGCAGAGGTTGCAGTGAGCTGAGATAGTGCCATTGCACTCCAGCCTGAGCAACAAAGGAGACTTTGTCTCAAAAAAAAAAAAAAAAAAAAAACCTTAGCCACCTGTGTTTTCATTTTCATCTTTGATTATTTTATTATTATCAGTCTCATCATCATTGTCATCAACAGCAAACATTGATTTGTCATTTGCTATGTAAAAGATAATATATTAGAGCATTCAGGGACATTTAATAACTTTAAATTTCAGTCTTTAAGAAGCTTACTCTCTCCTTAAAGAGAATGTGTGTGTGTGTGTGTGTGTGTGTGTGTGTGTGTGTGTGCATGTGTGTGTGCACTTTTTGAGACACTTGCACTCTGTCACCCAGGCTGGAGTGCAATGGTGTGATCACTGCTCATGGCAGCCTCAACCTCCCAGGCCAAAGCAACTGCTCTGCCTTAGCATCCTGAGTAGTCAGGACCACAGGCATGTGCCACCACACCCAGCTATTTAAAAAAATTTTTTTGTGGAGTCTCCTGATGTTACCCAGGCTGGTCTCAAACTCATGGGCTCAAGTAATCCTCCCATTTTGGCCTCCCAAAGTGCTGGCATATATTTATATACTTTAAAATATAACAATATAATATTATAATAATAATTTAAGATGGAATGATACAGATCTATGAATAGCAAGATTAAAACTGATGAACATGGTTCTTGTGGGACAAGAGGACAGGCAGAAGGAAAATAAACTGAGCTGAGGTTTTAATGAAGTAGAATTGTGGTCTGGGAAAGTGGAGAACAGGCTATGGGAGAACAGCCATCAACAATGAGGGGCTTCAATCAGTTAGGTGGGGCACATATGAAGTGTACATATGGAGGTCTGTGGAGGACAGTGGTGGGAGATAAGAGATAAGAAGCAGAGTTGGACATCTCTCCAGGTGGAATGATTCTGAAGAATTTTGAACAGGAATCAGAACCAAGAAATTTCTCGTACCTGTTGTTGAAAGAGACTTTCTAATTAAATCAAGTTTGATCTCTAAGCAGTTAGGATTCTGAGATGAGTGTCAGCTTGATGGGAGTTTATTTCTTCATGCCATTTAAAAACAAAATTTAAATTCTACATCTTTTATGTTTTATGTCAAAAAGTTGGAAAATCAAGGTGTATGATTGGGAATAGGAGGATGGATGGGATTATAGGTGAACAGCTTTTCAATTTAGAGTGGGCATAAGATTTGAAATGTCACTTCTGGAGTAAGATTTTTTGACAATAAAGGATCAACTGTGTCTACTTTTCACTTTTAAAGTGTTTGTTTCTTAGAGGAAACTTTACAATTCTGTATGGCTATTTTGGCTCAATTGTTTATATATTCTACCAATTGGCCTAATTTGTTTAAAACATTTGGAATATGGGATACCAGAACATCCCAGAAATTGATCCTCTCATCATGCAAGAGCATCTTTAAACTTCTAGAACCCACATAGCCAAGACAATCCTAAACAAAAAGAACAAAGCTGGAGGCATCACGCTACCTGACTTCAAACTATACTACAAGGCTACAGTAATCAAAAATAGCCTGATACAGGTACCAAAACAGAGATATAGACCAATGGAACAGAACAGAGTCCTCGGAGGCAACATAACATATCTACAACCATCTGATCTTTGACAAACCAGACAAAAACAAGCAATGGGGAATGGATTCCCTGTTTAATAAATGGTGTTGGGAAAACTGGCTAGTCATGTGCAGAAAGCAGAAACTGGACCTCTCCCTGAAACCTTACACTAAAATTAACTCCAGATGAATTAAAGACAAATATATGACCTAACATCATAAAAACCCTAGAAGAAAACCTAGGCGAAATCATTTAGGACATAGGCATAGGCAACGTCTTCATGACTAAAACACCAAAAGTATTGGCAACAAAAGCCAAAATAGACAAATGGGATGTAATTAAAATCCAGAGCTTCTGCACAGCAAAAGAAACAATCATTAGAGTGAACCAGCAACCAAAAGAATGGGAAAAAATGTTTGCAATCTACCCATCTGACAAAGGGCTAATATCCAGAATCTACAAAGAATTAAAACATATTTACAAGAAAAAAACAAACACATCCATTCAAAAGGGGGCAAAGGACATGAACAGACACTTTTCAAAAGAAGACATATATGAAGCCAATAAACATGAAAAAATGCTCATCATCACTGGTCATTAGAGAAATGCAAATCAAAACCACATTGAGATACCACCTCACGCCAGTTAGAATGGCGATCATTAAAAAATCTGGAGACAACAGAGTCTAGAGAGGTTATGGAGAAATAGGAATACTTTTACACTGTTGGTGGGAGTGTAAATTAGTTCAACCATTGTGGAAGACAGTCTGTCGATTCCTTAGGGATCTAGAAACAGAAATTCCATTTGACCCAGCAATCCCATTACTGGGTATATACCCAAAGGTTTATAAATTATTCTATTATAAAGACACATGCACACGTATGTTCATAGTGGCACTGTTTACAATAGCAAAGACCTGGAACCAACCCAAACACCCATCAATGATAGACTGGACGGGGAAAGTGTGGCACATATACACCATGGAATACTATGCAGCCATAAAAAACGATGAGTTTGTATTCTTTGTAGGGACATGGATGAACCTGGAAACCATCATTCTCAGCAAACTGACACAAGAATAGAAAATCAAACACCACATGTTCTTACTCATAGGCGGGTGTTGAACAGTGAGAACACATGGACACAGGGAGGGGAGCATCACACACTGGGGATTGGTGAAGAGAGGTAGGGGAGGGACAGTGGGGGTTAGGGAGGTTGGGGAGAAATAACATGGGGAGAAATGCCAGGAATAGGTGACAGGGGGATGGAGACAGCAACCCACCTTGCCATGTATGTACCTATGCCACAATTCTACATGATCAGCCCATGTACCCCAGAACCTAAGGTACAATTTAAAAAAAGTTATTCCTGACCCCCACAATACTCATGTTACTATGATACATACAAGAACATAGATAGGACAAGTCTGGAGATCTCCTTATCTGTTAATAGGAACTTGGAGCAGGAGAGAAAATACCGTGAAAACACGCCTGTCTCCAGGCTCATGCCACTGGGAAAGAAGGAGGTAAACCATGGCTGTTCTATCAAATGTCTCCGACGATGACAGAAATGGGTCTATTATATTTCCCATTTCCCGTTTTCCTGGCCATTGCCCATTTTCTTAGCAGAGATAAATGGATTTGCTCAAAGAACTCTGATTGACTACATGGGTGGCCCATTTAACTGGTAAAAGGAATCCCAGTCATGGACATATTCAGTTTGTAAATTACACACACATACACATACACATAAAGACATATCACTTTTATTTTGGTCTGGCCTAGTACAAATATTGTGTATGTCCTTGGTGTCCCTCTCTATTCATTGCAAATGTAGCTATTATTTATATACACATTCATTAATTTTCTTATTCTACATATAGTAATACTGCTCTTTCCGACTCTGAACAAATAGCACAACTCATTTAAATAAGAATCTTTGCAAGCTCACTAGTACAAAAATAGCAATGAAAAAAGTGTATCCATCACACTTTTGAAGAGCATTTCATTAATAGATGGATCAGAACATACTTCTTGTTGTACATTATTTAATTGTTATATATTTAAAATGAGACATATATCTAATATTCTCTTCAAGCTTTCATATGCCTCAAATTTATTATGTCAGTTGTTAGTGGCAATGACATCACAAGATGAATTTGAAGCAATGATTGCTTTAACATTTAAAAAGCTTAGAGTGTGCCGATTATTCAGGCTGCTAAGTGAAAGTACAAATGTCAGTTTAGCTATCTATAATCTCATACTGTTTAAAGGTTCATGAATTACACATGCAGTGGATAGAAATGGAGGAACTGAATTTGACTAAAAGACCTTTTTCACAAAAAAATTTGCTGAAACGATTTCTTCTAATGTATTTTAGTGATTAATCAATTTGATTTAAAATGTTAGAATTATTTAAGGTCTGTACTTTGAATTTACTGTGAACTCAAAGTATGTTTATATTTATTGCATCAACTAAGTAAACAGCATATGCTTAATGCTTTTAAAATGTTCTCCAGTAAAATTTAGGTCAGTACTTACTTGTTAGCTATCAGCCCTGAAGATACATTGACATATTTGATTAACAGTGTGCTTCTCCCACACTGCTTTGTGTAATTTCTGCAATTTTGTGTCATTGGCAAGAATTCAGCATCAGCTGCTGTCATACACTTAAAGATGTTTTACTTGCGTTAATTTTTCAATATTTATACTTTAAACATCATGTTTGTCTTTTTTAAAGAATAAATAATTCTACCATTTAGATATTTTTTGGAACATAAAAATAGAGATACTCAGGATGCATTGATTTCCTACTAACACAAAGTGCTGATAAACCTGGTTTCAAATATAGTGAAGACTAATAATTATTGAAAATTAAGATTATTTGAAGTTTTAACCACTATCTGACCCCATTAAAAGTGGTATATTACTATTACTATATAGGTGTATTAATGGAACTAAAATACTACGTTGTCTGGAAAAAATATTTTACTTCCCTTCTCCAGCAAGCAATTCTTGGTTTTGATCCAAATTATTACTGGTAAATATTAATGGATAAGCGCTATAATGGACACCAAGAAAAATCGGGTGAGATAACTCAGCCAGAGATATTAGGAGGAGAAATTGTTTGATTATATGATGTCAACTACCAAATCTCACTTCTCTGTACTGAAGAAGATGCTTCCTGCTTATAAATGTTTCCACCTACTTAGGAAAGAAAAGAGGAAAAGAAAATGACAAATGTCAGTCCCAAACATTGAAATCCTCTCTCTCTCTCTCTCTCTTTTTCTAGCTACGTCACATAAAATAATATATGAATATATAAATAATTGTACCAGTTCTGGCATTGAAAAATACGGATATGGCTACATTTATCCGGCAAGCAAAATAACCTGCTGGATACTGGACATTTGGTTTAAGACGGAAGGTTATAGAGCCACAGGCTGATAAATGGGAATTACAAGACTGATTTCACCCAGTTAAAAATTGAGGCCACTGGACACCCCTGGCTTAGCTGAACAGTCCCCCTTAGGGTGTACAGTGTCAGTCTAAACTGACCAGGCATTTCACCATTGGTATTGAATGAAGAGGCCAGTGAAAAATTTTCATAGGATTTTTTCACTTTTGAAAGATTTTGAAAAGGTAGATGAATCAGTAAGCAATTAACTGGATTCATTTATATCTTAGTAAAGGAAAAGGACATAGGATTCAAGGATTTTGCCTCATGTTTGGAATTGTCTCTATTGCCTGTGTTTTTAAATGACTCACCTTGATTGCTTGGAGTTACTTGAGTCAGAGCATCCTTAATCTTCACCCAGATATCTTCCATGTAGTTCCATGTCATTCAAAAGTCTTCAGCGTATTTTCTCTTGGAGGTCATTTTATACTTGGCATGTTAAAATCAGAACTCCTTATATTTCCACTTTAAGTGAATCTCCTTCTCAGTGTGTCCTTCCTGTGATTGGTGTTACTAGTTTTTTAAGTCAGAGAAGTGATCCCAGTAAATTTTATTATTTTCCACTCTATCCCATCTTTTCAGACTGCCGTCAACCCAGCATTCTGCTGTCATTTACCTTGCCTTGGTTTCAATATTAAATTTATTTTTTAACTGACCATCTTCTTCCAGGTGATCCAGCCACCACTAGTTTTAAAACTGCTGCCTTCTAACTAACATATCTAAAATATGTTCATGTTCAGAAATTGTAATAACATTTAAATTATCTCTAAATTCACCTATGTCTAGTTTTCAAAGATCTCTTCATTTTGGCTTCCCTTGTTTTAGATTAGTCTCTTTTGGTTTCAACCAGGTTAATTCCTTCCTAAGTTTTGCATATACAACTTTAATTTCAGATTGGAATTTAGATCTAATACTCAGAATAACATATATGCTTTCTCAGTCTATCCAAAACCTACCTCTTTTTTTTTTTAAGTCTTTTCATGCCTCCCAAAATCACTTTTGATGTTACTTAGTTCAGTCCTTTTCAATGCATGACTATGCATTTGTCTTTGACAATTATTCTTCCCATTTCAAGCCTTTGGGAGCATACAGGATCATAGCTATATTTTCTTAGTCTCCTCTATATTTCTTTTTGTAATCTAATTTCCTTTTCCTTCCTGAGGTCAATTCAGTTACACTACTCACCATTGGGACTCAAGGGCATTTTTTTCTTAATTTTTTTTTTTGAGATGGAGTTTTGCTCTGTTGCCCAGTCTGAAGTTCAGTGGTGCGATCTTGGCTCACTGCAGCCTCTGCCTCCTGGGTTCCAGCAATTCTCCTTTCTAAGCCTCCCAGGTAGCTGGAACTACAGGCACACGCCACCACGCTCAGCTAATTTTGTATTTTTAGTAGAGATGCGGTTTCACCATGTTGGCCAGGCTGGTCTGGAACTCCTGACCTCAGGTGATCTGCCCACCTCGGCCTCCCAAAGTGCTGGGATTACAGGTGTGAGCCACTGCACCCAACCAAAATTTTTTAAATTAACAAAATAATAATTATGTATATTTATAGGGCACAATGTGACATTTTCCTATAAGGTTCCAAGTGGGATGATTAAGTGAAACTAATTAACATATGCAGCATATATACACAAAACAATACTATTTAGCTTTACTAAAGAAGGAAATTCAGTCATTTGCAACAACATGAATGTCCCTGGATGACTTTATGCTAAGTGAAATAAGCCAGGAACAGGAAGACAAATGTTGCATGATGTCACTTATATGTGGGACCTAAAAAGTCAAACTCACAGAAGTAGACAGTAGAATGGCAGTTACTAGAAGCTGGGAGAAGAAGGCAATAAAAGGTAGTAATAGGGGATGATCAAAGGGTGTAAAGTTTCAGTTAGACAAGGAGGAACAAGTTTTAGAGATCTGTTGCACAGCATGGTGACTATAGTTAATAGCAATGTTCTGTATATTTCAAAATTGCTAAAAGAATAGACTTTAAATGTTCTCAATACTACTTTCTGACCTTGGGTCTCACCAACTTTAAAAAGCTTTTCCTGGTAAACCTAATCAAGAGCTCTACTTTCTGGAAATCAACAACACTATTTTGTGTGGGAATTCAGTATGATAAGTTTCAGCCCTCTACAATAATTCCCCGGATTCTTTCAATAAGATCTAAATTTCCTAGATATAGGAGAAATTTTGGTTTTCCTAGCTCCTTCCTGATTTCCTCAGGCAATTAAGCAATATGTATGTGATTGGACTGAACTGAAAAACTGGTAGAGGGATAGGAATGATGTAATATGGAGTAAGACCGTAGATGTTGAGTTGACAGAACAGCAGAGTCAGAAGAGGACTTCAGCAGTTTGCTCTGAAGACTCGGCAGCTTGTGGAATGGGGCAGATAAATGAGCACCATTTGATTTCACTAGCATTAGAACAGATCAGTGAGTCTCAAATGTGGTTGCACTTTTCTACCATCTGAGAGCTTTAGCAAAGTATTATTACTTGTTAAACTCACTCCCCACACCCTGCACAACCGCTCTCATTCTTATTTTGGTTTAATTGATCTGGGATAGAGCACTGCATATTTTTTAAAAGGTTTTGTAGGTAATTCTAAGGTACACAGAGAGCTAAGAACCACTGATACGGGACTTGGTTACTCAATATGTGATCCCAGAATAGATAGATAGCATAGGCATCATCTGGGAGATTAAATCCCCCCCCAACCCCATCCCTAAACTTTCTGAATCAGAGTCTCTATTTTAAACAGGATTTCCAGGTGATTTATATACACATTGAAGTTTGAGAAGCACTGTTTTATGGGATCTATAAGGATTTCATCCTAAGGGACCTCTGTGACAAGCTAAGAGTCTAGTTTGGTATTACTTTGGGCAGATTCCCTACACCAGGATTAGACATGGCCCATCAAACTCTGATGGCTGCTGGCATGCTGAATGGGTCCAAGAGAGGCAGAGGGTGGGAGAAAGAAACTGCGGCCAACAGGAAGGCACAGCTCACCCATACCAGGCAATTACTCCAATTAGCCCTGGGTCCCTGTATTTTTTTCAGGATCAATTTGATGTACTGTGACTCAGCGCCTCTGCCTCCTTCTTGTCTTCTGACAATTTCACCCTCCCCCAAGAAAATCTATTTCTTTGTTGATCATCCTCAGTTTTAAAGCTACTTATCCAAAGCTTCTTATGGGGCGTATTAATGCTAATGGATTTAGTGCTAACCACACCAGTCAAGATGGCAACCACATCCATGAAAGGATATTCCTGTTTCCTGCCTCTTTCATGCTGGGGAAGTAATCAATAGGAAATTTGGAAAGGATATGAGTGTCAGGGAAAGAGGACATAAACTCCTGATGTTGACAAGGGCTCTCTGTCTTTCAGTAACTAACTCAAAGTTTCCTTTTAAACTTTGAAAATGTGAAACGCTACCTCTGAGGGAGGAGATCTCTCCTGGTTTAATTCCAAAGTCACTTGGAGCAGAATGGTCTAGAGCTGCACTGTCCAAACTTAAGCCTCCAGCCACAGGTGGCTCCTGAGCATTTAGAATATGGTTAGCCCCAAATTATGTGCTGCATGAGTGAAATAAACACTGTATTTGGAAGACAGTATTAAAACAGAATACAAAATACCTGAGTAATAATTTTATGTTGATTACCTATTAAAACCATAGTATTTGAATATATTGGACTAAATACAAATATGACTAATATTAATTTCACCTGTTACTTTTTATGTTTTAAATGGAACAATAGAAAATTTAAAATTACGTATGTGCCTTGCATTATATTTCTATTAGACACACCAATCTAAAATAACTGAGCTGTCCTTCCAGGCAGTAAAACATCTAGGTTGGTGTTCACACTTGCTCTGATTTAATTATAATGCAAATTTACAATGAAGTAGTGGGTCTCATAGACTTAAGCTATGGTTTTTAGGAAGCAGCTATGTCTCGTGTAGCAAGGGCAGTGGCAGGAAATGGCAGAAACTTCAAATCACAGATAGTTTAGTTTGAATGTATTTTTTTTTCCTTTGACAACAGCCTGTCCAGAAAATTTACAAGCCTTCATAAACAGTCTTAGGGTGATTCTCACTAGTTCAGAGAAAATTTTGAAGATGGTTTGCTAAAATGATGGCATTTAGTGTTTAAGAGCACACACAGGAGAGAAGTGCTATCTAAATAGCAAATATTTATGCCTCATGAAGAAAGAATTTTATATTTTATAGAGGAGATGGAAAACAGGAAATCATGAAGATATTCAGCCTATTAGCCTAGTATCTCCAAAAAAAGAGGTAGGTCAATGTCAAGAATATGGCACACTGTGGAAGTTGTGCTTGCATGAACTTGATGGACTGAATGCTCCACGTCTGCATCCAGTTTGTTTTTAACATATCGACACTTTCAGATTAGCCCTCAACATCATCTCATGTTTTCTTTTCTCTTTCTACATTGTTGTGAGTATTAGCTATGTTCCTTCTTGGGCTTAGGTGGGCCAACCCCCAGGCTAACCTTGTGTCAGATTGCACTACTTAGGAAAGATGAATTGCCAATACTCGCAACAAATATGGTTATATTTAGTCTTTCTTGAGGGAAGAATGTGATGATGAAATTGGACTCATATTAATCTGTGGATACCAAATATTAAATTCTTAGAATATCACAGGTTGGTCATTGATTTAGCTGTGCATCAAGTGTAATATTTTTTCATGGTATCAATATCTTTCAATATCTATAACAGCTTTTTCTTTGACATTTAAAAAGAACTATTTAAAAACACAATGTAACCTACCAATATGTGGTAAAGAAATGACACAATATGAACAGAGATCAATTATTATCAGTCTTCACTTAGAAGTTATGATGCTAAAACACATCAATTTTAAATGAAAAAATAAAAAAAGAAGACATCTCACAAACCAAAAGAGATTTGATAGAGTATAATAGCATTAATGGCAAAAATGAGCAAATGTACTATCAGAGTCCATGAGAAACAACATATTCTTATAGCCCATTGAGAGGTGGGTAGAGACAGACTGTGATTTAGACATTGGTCATTTTTTTTTTCAAACATTGAGAGCAAAACCTCATAAGTTGTAACTAGAATTTTTAAAAAAGATAAAAAATATCAATATTCATTACAAGTTGTAAGGGTAAGTACTTGTTCATGAAAAATCTTGCTTTGTCTGTGTGTGTGTATATGTGTGGGAGGTGCGTGCATGTGTGTGAGTACTGGATCATCATGTGAAGTATTTCTTTATTATGAGTGGTCAAAATTATTTGAAGAACATTATAAAATACATTTTAATGGACAACTATTCAAATGGTGAGTCTGAGGCCTAGGAAAATTAAGTATTCCCCAAAGCTGCAGAACTGATTTTATGTTTATGTTTATTATTTTTTTTAGTTTTTAATTTTTGTGGGCTTATAGTAGGTGTATATATTTATGGGACACTTGAGATATTTTGACACAGGCGTGCAATGTATACTAATCACATCATGGAAAGGGCTATCCATTTCCTCAAGCATTTATCCTTTGTGTTACAATCCAATTATACCCTTTTAGTTATTTTTAAATGTACAATTATTATTGACTATAGCACCTATACTATCAACAGAATTGATTTTAATTAACGAAACTGGCATAGAAACTTAATGACCCTCTATAAACTTCCCCACACTAGGCTGCTATTTCATTTTGGTCTCAAAGATCCTACATTTGAATATAGAGAGAAGATTCTGCTTCAATTTTTATAAAGATTGAAAAGCTTATTATGTTATAGATCCTTTTGTACACAACTTTGTAGTCTATACAAATAAGGTGAAAGTATACTGATACAAAGCTTTCTTCTAGTCCTATGTTGGGTTTAAATAACAGCAATGGTTTTCATATTTAAGAAAAGGGTGGATGGCGTTTTTCTCTTTTCTGACCTAATTCTAGGTGATAAATACAAGTGATTAGACCATGACTACTAGACAGTAAATTTGGTGAGCTATCTTGAAGGTGTTTTTTGCTTTTCTTCAGCTCCTTGGGGGTTTCTGATCCAATAGAGAGCACAATCATGAATTTTAACCAACTGCTGAATAGTTCATTGAATAGATTTGGGTATAGGATTCAATATGGTTGTTGTGTGAACAGAAAAAAGTCCGAGTGGAAGTACTTAAAGAGATTAAGCCATTTTAAGCTATTGTAAACTATTGTAAACCGCCATTAGTCATTGTAAAAAGCTAAATGCAAAGGAAAGACGATGTGTAACCATAAAAATGTATGTTCCAAATGGAAAAATAGTTGAGCATGTGTCTCCAAAAATGGGGATGTAAGATATTCATTAACTTTTAAACACATTACAATATTTTTATGCATCTTTAAGATCATT
Organism: Cebus imitator; assembly: GCF_001604975.1. Classification (NCBI taxonomy): domain Eukaryota; kingdom Metazoa; phylum Chordata; class Mammalia; order Primates; family Cebidae; genus Cebus; species Cebus imitator. The sequence continues at coordinate 6,016,193 of NW_016107395.1, forward strand.
AGCATCCCCTTTAGGTATATATTAAGGTATACATTTAGGTATATATTAAGAATGCAGTATCATAATACTTTATAATGTCTCCAGAGATGAAATTTAGGTTGAGACAATGTGAAGAACTTTGGACAAATCTTACTACAGGATGCATTCTCTTCTTTTCACCAACCTATCCTGAGACCTGAATCTTAATACGATATGCACAAAATGAACCCTGGTATTTCAAGTAACCCTGGCAATTCGCTTGTTTCCTTTCAGTAATAAGCATGAATACATGTACCTCTTTCTAGGAAAAGTACCCTCTTACCCCTTAATTCTATAGTATCTTAGGGTTGACTTAGGTCCCTTTTCCAAAGAATGTATGAACTGCTTCTATACATGTATAGATGCAAACACATAGAACTTAGATAATTATATTAGAATATTTATAGAATTATTTTTAAATTACTGATGGAATGAATATTTTTAAGTATAGCTGTATTAACCTTACCAGTATTTTTATTGACATCTTAATTGTTGCAAAAACATGTATTTCCATATAATTATCATTAACCTACAAACAATAACCTTCTGCATGTTTAAAGTGGTTGCAGAGCTTGTTATTATAGACTGCTTTCAGTGCTGTTCATTTAGTATGCTGTGTTTTTAACACAAATGTAATCCACTCTGCATTTTCCATTTAAAATGCATAAGGCAAAGTGCATCATAACAGGATGTAACTATGTATTAATCAAATTAGCACAACACTTCAAAGGCTTGGGCTTTTTGCTGGGCTACTGTTAGATCACAATTCATGAAGGAAAGAAGCAGCATAATGAAAGGCTTGGCAAGGGAGCAGTTTATTTTCTTTCTAGAAAGATATAGAGTGGGTTAATTTTCATGATGGGAAAACGTGTCGAGAAAGGGTAACAGTAAGCATTAAGCTAAAGAACACTAAGTGGAATTTAGAATACTGGGGTGGTTTTGCTGCTGATAAAACATAAATTCTATAATTATTTGATGACACAACAGAACTACAATGACCTATGGTTAAATTATTAAATCTTCATGACCCAAACAAAATCCAGTATAGTTATATTAATATTCAGAACATGGCAGATCAGATGGCTCTTTGTCATTGTGAAGCGCATGCTGTATAGCAATGGAGAATATAAAGTGTAGCATATCCAAATACAGGACTCGATGCAAACATAACATGTGCCATGTATCATGGCATAATTGTAATTGATTATTGATCTTTTGGCCAGTGTTGTATTTTACATAATCCTAAATATGTACACAAAATAGTACACAAACAAACAAAATAAACTGGAGAGAACTTAGCTAGGACAAACGATAAAGAAGAAATTAGCCAAATAAATTGAAGTCAATTATTTTGTCAACCATTCAACTGACTGTTATCATTAGACGCCTGATGCACTGCAAACTTCATCTTTACTGCAGCTGACAGACAACAAATGAGCAACTAATTTCCTTTTAACCTACAACTTTATTTTTCTTGGCATGGGGCTTAGAATGAGGGGGGCCCAGTGAGAAGCACTCACCCCCACTCCAGCATTTTTCTAAATGGCAGTATGAGGTTGTTTTAATGTAGGTTCCATTGTTCTTGTTCCCCTGTGTAACACCGGGAATAATGTGGTCTTCTTGATGCAAGAGAGAAAACAATTTTCAAGACTAGAACTAGATGACAGTAATTTTTATTTCTGAGTAATTATTAAGTGTGTGCTACTGTATACAAAGAATGTCGTCTTTCATAGTACATAAATCCAGATATCTGTACATGGGCAAAAGATGTGTGGTATTTAGAATAAGAAATGTAGAAGAAAGGAGAGCTGAGCTTGTTTTGGAAACTTGGCAAAGGGGAGAAACAGGAGATAGGAAAGAAATGGGAGGGATAACTGAGGTTGTGTTGGGGAGAAATGATAAGGACATAAAGGCAAGAAAAGAGAAATTGGCGGGGAAGGGAGAGAAGCAGAGAGGTAAAGGAGAGACATGAATGGCTCATCCCCAGGACAAGCAGGTGAGTTTAACTGGACACCTCATCTCTGCTCTTGCCTATAAAATGATGGTCATGGTGCTTGTGGTGATGGACTAGAGAAGCTCTAAGGAGTTTATAATTCTTTTTCTTTTTCATTCACGTTCTGCTTTAATCGTTTATTAAAAATTCTTAAATTTGTAAATACAAAAACACTGTAGCTTACTACCGACACAAGAATGACAATGCACTAATGAGAAAATCAAAGTAGATGTTAAACTATTTAGAAGGAGTAGCAAGCTTAAAATTCCAAAGTTCTGTGACCTGTGGCTCTATGATTCTTTCTACAAGTACCCATCAATTTTTTCTTTTGTTTAATAAGAGAAAGGCTTTTATTATTATTATTATTATTATTATTATTATTATTATTTGAGACAGGGTCTCACTTTGCCACTCAGCCTGGACTGCAGTGGTGAGGTCAAGGCTCACTGCAGCCTTGACCTCTTGGGTTCAACTGATCCTCCAGCCTCAGCCTCCCACAGTGCTGTGATGATGGGTGTGAGCCACTGCACCTGGTCTTTTTTTTTTTTTTTTNAGGCCTTTTTAGAGTGATAATGTCATGTGCTTCATTTTATCTTTTCTGTAATGCGTATAGCTCTTTCAGTAGTCAGTGCCTATGTTTTATGTTTTTGAAATTGTTCCCTTCACCTGTGTGAGACAAACAAGTTATCTGTCTTCTCCTTATTGCCCCCAGGTCCTTGAAATTATTATTTTTTAAGAGTCTCCTCTATCACCCAGGCTGGAGTGCAGTGGCTTGATCTTGGCTCACTGCAAACTCCGCTTTCTGGGTTCAACCAGTTCTCTGTCTCAGCCTCCCAAGTAGCTGGTATTACAGGTGACCGCTACCATGTCTGGCTATTTTTTTTTTTTTTTTGTTTTTTAGTAGAGACAGGTTTTTACCATCTTGGCTAGGCTGGTCTTGAATTCCTGACCTTGTGATCCACCTGCCTTGGCCTCCCAAAGTTCTGTGATGATGGGTGTGAGCCACTGCACCTGGTCTTTTTTTTTTTTTTTTGGATAGAGATAGGATCTCCCTGTGTTGCTCAGGCTGGTTGCAAACTCCTGGGCTCAAGGGATCTTCCCATGTCAGCCTCCCAAAATGCTGGGATTATAGATGTGAGGATTTTAATTTTTAAAAGGGAGGTTGCTACTTGCAGTAAACCCAACACTGGTCTCATAAAAGAACTAAAAAATCAGGAGTGTTCACATTGCTAAATCCTACACTTTGGTTTTTTAGTTGTCCAGCTTTCTCTTTGATACAGAGTGGAATCCACATGAACCAAGGATTTTCTATTTGTACATTATTGCATTTTGAACAGATAATCATTTGGCAGTGGTGAGGAGGGGGCACTGCTGCCCTGTGTGTTGTAGGGTGTGGCAGCACCCTTGGTCTCTACACACTAAATACCAGTGGCAATATCCTCCAGTCGTGATAACTAAATATATGTCAGACATTGCCAAATGTCCCAGCGTGGCACAAACTGCCCCTGATTGAGAACCACTGATCTAAACCGAAGGTGGTTCGTGCAGCCAGATACCCAAAGAACTAAGGTAAACTAAATAAAAAACGTTTTAGATTTCATAGCATATAACTCCAGTGATCCAGGTAAATTGAAAAAAATCTCCAGGTCGTAAGATACATTTGTATTAGACTACATTTATTAAAAAAACAAAATAAAGCACCCAAATATAGTACAGGGAGAAAATAAATGAGTTTTAAGTAATATCTGAGTTTGAGTAATATCTGAAAGAAGAATTGCAAGTACAGTTATCACAGGTTTTACAGACAGAGAAAGAGAGAGAGTGTGTGTCTGACTCCACTTACGTCAAAGTCCACACGATTTGACTATGACACACTTTGAAATACACCAAATGAATTTAGTAGACACATGATGCACTGTTCTGAAAACCTTCCTAGAGAGACTAAAAATTAGAGTTAGGCCAGTTTATACTTACATCAGTCACTGATTAGAATCTTGTAGCAGCAGGAGCAGCATGCCCCTCAATCGGATGACTTTCGGGTAAGGGAAAAATAAAATATTCTGTGCTGACCATATTGAAGTCAGTTTTTCTTCATAGCTTTACTGGAGTCAGAGGATTTAAATGACAGGACTGTGACACCGAAGGCTAAGTCTGGTGATCATTTTGATGAAGAATCTGTTTTTTAGACACTCAGATACTCAAGGGAGGCATATTCCATAGGACAGGTAAGTGAGTGCCGGGACATGGAGATTTTCTCTGTGGTCATTTTCAAAGTCCAGTGTGCATCAGAATCACCTGGAGGAGGCTTTCTTAGAGTAAAGCTCACTGGGCTCCAACCCAGGGCTTCTGATTCATAGATTCGGGGTGAGACCTGAAAATGTGCATTTCTAACAAATTCCCAAGTGATGCTGCTGATGCTGTGGTCTAGGTCCACATGCTAGGTGTATCTACCTCAGTGTTTTCATGAATTAACTCTACACCAAGCCATTATTTCTTTCAGCTAATTATTTTTATTGCTCTGGTTTTAGGCATTGTGCCTTTCTCACATGTGCTTACGTGTTGCCTCTGAATATGTCACTCATTTTTTCATGGTAAAAACCTTGTCTCCTCCTATAGAATATTTGCTTTGCCTTTCACTTATCACATAGTGCTGAGTGCACAATAGATTCCTGATAAATGACTCCTGAATATAGAATGAATGAAGACAATGTAAAGTGTAAACTATGGTATATTTTATCCTTTTGATTTTTCTTCATCAAAAGTAGCTATGTTTTAGCTTGTCCTAATACCAACTCCATTTTCTTCCCACTTTAAATCTTTTTTTTTTTTCTGCATATAGACCTCATTTAGGAAGAAGAGGAACACATATTATGGCTTACATACTTCAACATGAAAAGCATATAAAAGGACTTTATAGCCATACTTCTATTTTCATTATCTAAGTGTATTAGTAAAAGCAAACCTATTTCATCTTCCTTTTGAGAAGCCAAAAACATCTGGAATTTATGTTACGAGAAACAGCTTTGACAGACTTTATTTGACATGCACATCAACTGCTGAGAAAAAAAAGATCACTAGACGAAATGTTAAACTAAGTTATGACGCCGTCCTGCCAACAGAAGATTGAGGTTGGTTGGTTGGCTGTATCTTGAAGATGCATTAAAATATGAAGGCACAAAATGGACAGCTGTTTCAGAGAGATCAACCCCACATTATCCTAACTGATAAATAAATGTGCAATAGAATATATAATTCCAGTGTGGGGCTCCAGATCTGAGATAATTCTTAAGAGCAGGGCTCAAGTGATTTGTCATCAGGCCCTTAGAAGCAATGCTTTGTGTTACATTGCTGCACACTCTGCTTTTATTTAATGGGAGCTATATCATTTTTATTTGATTTCTTATTTATATTTCAGAATTCTTGAAAGGTTATTCTGCTATCAAAGTGAAACTATGTATATACTGCCAAGCCATTTGAGCTCATATATGTATAAATAAGAGATTTCCCCTGCCCCCGGCTCTTCGATGTTCACTGAGATGTTCCACCTTTCATACTGTGATCTGTAAGAGGGAATGGACATCATATATCTGTCCTTTTCCCCCTTCACTCCAGAACACATCTCCAGATGTCCTCTGAAACTGTAGAAAGGAGAAAACCTTTTTCCTTTCCTATGTTCCTCTTATTTCTGCATAAGATGGCATGTATACATATATACACACACATTTACACATACATATATGCATACATATACATTTGAATTTCAAATTAGGAAACATAAAATAATATTGGAGATTAAGATTGTCCCAGAAAATTCAGGATACAATGCTATTGCAAGTGTTGTTTGATTTGGATACACGGGTTTTCTAAGAAGTGTATGCTGGTAGCATCATGGCTGCTTGCAAGGAAGGGCCAGAGGTGTTTGTGCTCAAGCTTCCTTATTTTCTCTTCTGCATCTGTTCATTTTCTTTCCTGGTCAGATTTCAACATTACTTTCCAGAAAGACCATGGTGCCTCAAGGGAGACACAGCAAAGGGATCCCAAAGCAATGACACAAATGTCTGGTTGTGCTGTGGGCCAAGGATCTGATGGCACATTGCCCTCTCCTCTTCAAATAAGTCTGCAAAGAGCTGTTCTCCATTTTTGTGTATGTATGACCTCTTCAAAGTCACTGGAGAGAGTTAGGTCAGAAGATCTTAAAGACTTTTAAAAAATTAAGAAAAGCCAACACAGGATTACAAAGATTAAAGTATGTAGTAAATATTTACATTTAATACTACTTTTAATCAACCAAATAGAAGGCAACATAATTAGGCAACTCAACAAATAACAAATTAAATAAAATATATTAAATTATAATATGTGTTGGGTTGTATGTTCTAGTAATGGCATGCACATTTAGAGTGATATGAAGAACATCAACTTTTTTTCAATCTTAGCAGCTTGTCTCTGTTGTAATCTCATGTGAAAATAACATTTCAAATTTAAATCTGAGGCTTTTCTTGTCACCTTGAACAGGTGTTGTATGAAAGATATTCTCCAATCCCCTTTGAATAATTAGGCTCATTATTTCACAGACTTATAGCATCCAATAAAGATGCTGTACATCAAGCTTGTCCAACCTATGGCCAGTGAGCCACATGCACCCAACAGCTTTGGATGGTGTCCAGTACAAATCTGTAAACATATTTAAAACATTAGAATTTTTTCTGATTTTTTTTTAGCTTATCAGCTCTCATTAGTGTTAGCGTATTTTACATGCAGCCCAATACAATTATTCTTCTTCCAATGTGGCCCAAGGAAGCCAAAATGTTGGATATCCCTGCTTGACATGAAAGAAACCAAGAACTTAAAAAAATCTAGACTTCACTTTTTATCTACTAATTAAACTAAAGTTATGCTTTGGGATATATATATATATGTTTTACTACTGGTTAAGAAACAAAATTCTGGTGCTTAGGCCATAGTACCTATTTATTAATGTAGTTAAACACCAGTGAATTTTATGTCCAAGGTTCTGGTCAAATGTTAGTTGCATCCAACTAGAATACTTTATTGGAGAAACTTTAGTGGCTCAACCCATTAAACTCTAAATAGAGGAATTTCATCTTTCAATATGATTATCATGGTCAAATGAGCTCTCTTGATTTTTTTTTAAATAAAAGGAATCCTTACTACCTTTTCTATTTTAATACTTCATTTCTGAAGAATGTTCAGAATGGTCACACAACTGAAGATCAAATAAATGACCCCTTTTCCATTTTTAGCTAAAGAAACATATTGTTGACAATAACTTGAAAGGAATTTCTTTTTGTTACGCACCAAGCCAAAAGAGGAGCCATCCATCAATTTTCTTAGGTGAGGCCCACACCAGTGAATGTGCTTCATAAAACATTTGGAGAGTGGACCTCAGTATATTCTCACTGAAATGCAGCTTCTCATATATAATGTTCTCTGCTCCAAGTCAAGAAGTAATATAGCTGTAAAAAAGGATGAGCTCATGTTCTTTGCAGGAATATGGATGAAGTTGGAAACCATCATTCTCAGCAAACTAACACAAGAAAGAAAACCAAACACTGCATGTTCTCACTCGTAAGTGGGAGTTGAACAACGAGAACAGACTCAGGTAGGGGAACATCACACACCGGGGTCTGTCAGAATTGAGGGGCTGGGAAAGTGATAGCATTAGGAGAAATACCTAATGTAGATGATGGGTTGATGGGTGCAGCAAAGCACCATGGCACGTGTATACCTATATAACAAACCTTCACTTTCTGCACATGTACCCCAGAACTTAAAGTATAATAGTAATAATGAAGAAGTAATACAAACATGTATACTTCTATGACTTTGCCTTTTCAGGGTTTTGGAAATGATTATCTTGAATAAGGTGTTATGCTTCGATTTTAGATTGTATATAATACTCTATGAATATATCAGCTTAATATATATACCTACTATATACCTACAAAAATTAAAAATTAAAACAGAAGAAGAAAAGAGCTAAGAACATCATAGAGATTTTGTTGCCAAGTCATTTCATGAGAGTAACCATGTCTGGTTAGGCCATGTTTCACACTGTAGTTAGGATTATATTAACACAGCAGGGTTTTTATGCTCATTTTCAGTTTGTACATCCTAATTATTCCTAATTTCTCTGTCTCAAACCTTTCTAGTTACCTCTCTGAACAAGGTATGTATACAGTTATTTTTATGTGGAGGCCAGTTCTAGCAATTCTGGCCTACTTTTGATAGCTTTCTCATATTCATTCTTCCAAATTTTCCTTAACTAGATGCTCCGTTCACTAACCTAAGGAGTATACCTAAGAAATGTTTCTCTACGCACACTGTTCGCCAAATATTTATGGTTTCAAAGTCAACTTCTGTACAACTTTCTCATTTTCTTTTGCTTCCTACTGACTGTCTTTTGAAATGTCGACTTCAACTGCTTCCAATTTTACCTTTCCTATGGGAACATTAGAGGTCTAATCTGGAGACATGAATATCATTTATTTTTCCCTGCCCAATGACTCTTCTACCATCACCCTTGGTAACAATCAATCAGTTTCCCTTTAAGCAATCACCCTTCTTTACATCAGTCATCTAGGTGGGGTTAATTTTATCCCTTGCTCCAGTAATAAACATGTGCCCGACCTTAACCAATGAAAATTGTGACCTGGGACTTCAGCTGCAACAACTGGGAAAGAAATGTGCTCTTTGTTTTTCTCTTGCTTTTTAAAAAACTTCAATCATGAAATGGCATTTATTAGACAAAATTTTGATTGACAAAGAAATAAAACCATGCCATAGAAGTTTGAAGCCCACAAAAATACCCAGTCTACTTCACAAAAACTCCCACAAAATTGCAAAAGAGACAATCCACAAAAGAGGGACTAGCCATTGCGCCTTATTCTATTTAATGTGCATTCTATAAGGCAGAATTCTGCTCCCAGATACTCCCATCTTCACACTCCACAAGGTATAAAATCCTCTCCTGGTATAGTTTCACATGGCCTGACCAACCTTATCACACAGCGCTTACAATACAACCTTTTTGTAGGCAGGTGGGTACAGGCACATACACAGTATTTCATTGAGGAAGTGTCCTTGAATTATTAAGACTCTTTAAGGTGGTCAGAACAGCTGAAAGGGATTAGAAACCAAAAATGCCAATGCCATGAGTAAGTAAAGAGAGAAAGTCAGTTGCACATTTAGAAGGGGGAAAGGGACAACAAAGCTATGTGCCTGTTTTTCTGGAAGCAAAATTGAGGCTAAAAATAGACAGCCCAAGAAGGCGATGAATACTTGTTTAGAACTGGCTTTTAGTCTTCATCCATTTTCGGAAGTGACTCTTATCCCATATTATCGCAGTTCCATGGGGATTCTAAAATTGTGAACATTTATAGATTTGCTCCTGGGTGAAAGAAAAACTATTTCCGCTAAGGTGACTTAGCTTGTAAGAGGTATGCCTGAAGGTGCTGAGGGCCACAACCCGGAAGGGTCTGCCCAAGAATGAAGCTAATGCCAAGGGAAGCAGAGTTAATGTGACTGACTTTTTAGTTCTATTAGCCAAAACATATCTCTCTTTCCTCTCTCTCTCCCTATATTATTTTTGAGTACCTACTATGGACCCACAAGTGTAGAAGGAAGTGGGATGCAATACAAAGAAGTGCATCACAAGTCAGTTTCATAGATGAGACCAACGCCCATGATGCAGAAACCAGCAAACAGAATATATTTAAATCTTAAGTGCAAAGCCCCAGATGATAAATATAAAGTCTGAAGATGGCAGAGACCATCATGGTGATGTTAGCTAAAAGTACCTTTGGACAACAGGTGTTAATTAAACTGAAATTTTAAGAAAACACAGAATTTCGATAGTTGTAGAGAAGCTAAATTTCCCGAGCTGGATGCTGAGGAGTTCTTCCACCTAAAAAGAGATTGTGTTGAAAGTGCTATGTGATAAAGTTAGTTAGGTCATGTGAAACTAGACTATAAAAAAGTCTTTAAGATAAGTAGGGGATTTTATACCTTATGGAGTTTGAAGAAGGGAGCAATTCTAATTTAGTAAGCAAGGAATGATATGGTGACAGCAGTGATTTAAGATTGCTGAATCCTCAAAGCTGATCTGCATTAAACTGCCTTAAGTATTTGATAAAAATACAGATTTCTGCTACTCCTTCAGATCCGTTGAATCAGAATCACTGGGTGGGGCAATGAATAATCTTTATTTTCAACAGGTACCTGTGGAGATTTAAATATCAAGCCAGATTTAGTGGTTTACAAATTGAGCAAGGATTAACTTCACAATCATGGTGACATCTAGGCTTCCCCTAATGTTTTTCATACTGTAATTTCATTTACTCTCTCTATCATGAAATCACTCATCTGCCTCCTCTTCATCTTAACTTACAATCTAAGATGCACTATTAAAAACAATGAAAGCTCCCTACCCTCTATATGACTCAGTTTTCTCATTTGCAAAATGGGCTTAATTATGCTAATTGAAATTTCCTGGTACTTAATGGGGCTAATAATTATTGTCTTTCTTCATTTTCTTATTCTTATTTTCAATGGCATTGGAAGCCATTTATTTTCTCTCTTTTTTTTCAGTTCTGGGGTACATGTGCAGAACATGCAGGTTTGTTACACAGGTATACATGTGCCATGGTGGTTTGCTGCACCCATCAACCCGTCATCCACATTAGGTATTTCTCCTAATGCTATCCTTCCCCTGGCCACCCCAACCCCCAACAGGCCCTGGTATGTGATGTTCCCCTCCTTGTGTCCATATGTTCTCATTGTTCAGCTCTCACTTATGAGTGAGAACATGCGGTGTTTGGTTTTCTGTTCTTGGGTCAGTTTGCTGAGAACAATGGTTTCCAGCTTCATCCACGTCCCTGCAAAGGACATGAACTCATACTTTTTTATGGCTGCATGGTATTTCATAGTATGTATGTGCCACATTTTCTTTATCCAGTCTAGCATTAAAGGGCATTTGGGTTGATTCCGAGTCTTTGCTATTGTGAACAGTGCCACAATCAACATATGTGTGCCTATGTCTTTATAGTAGAATGCTCTCCTGCTTATTTCCATTATGCTGTGCATCAATCTCTGTTTCTCACCTTTACTTTTAAAGCCTTGTCCACTCAGTGACAAAGTCTTTTATTTTATCTCCTTAACAGGCCACTGCACTGTAAGGGCCCTACTGTGGTTTTAAAAGAACGATTTCTTTTCTTCATACAGCCAAAATATCTTGAAAAATTATTCATTCTCATGTTCTTCACTTCTTGACAGTTGATTCATGTCTTAGTTCCTTCTGCTGGTGTTTTGCAGAGCTAGCCAATTGTTCCCTTCTCTCCCCTTCCTTAAATTTGGTGCAAATTAAGGGAAAGAGCGATCAGAGTGAAGGAGATCAAATTATGAGTTTTATCAATAAAAAATAGACTGGGGTATATGCTTACCTAAGAACTTTACTAAGCTTGATAGCAATATTGAAATAAAGTTGCTCCCCCAGAATGCAGACTTTAGGAGTGTGTGTGTCACGGGAAGGTGACAGTACCTATCCTACATCCTACATTGCTTGCAACCTAGCTGCGCAAACCAGATGGGGCACTCTCTGTAGACAAATGAAAGACAAGAAATAATCTACAAGTAGCTAAGCTGAGCATACTCATTCTTACTCATTTTGGGGTAAGGAAATAAATCATTCCCACTCTTACCCCTGGAGGTGCAAGTGAGGGGTCAGAAGGAGACCTAAAGTGATTTGCAAATGGAAGCAATTCTACAGGAGAACAGGTGGAAAGAATATCATCCCAACACCTGATGAAACAGAACTGCATAATTGAGCAGCACAGATGCCAAATCTCTGTTGGTTGCCTGCCTCTACCGTCTTTTTTGAAGTGTTGACTGCACGTGGTGTGCACATTGCTCTTTTGCCAAAGGCACGTGGCTGAGGGAAGAGTGGGAGGCTGAATTCTGACTTCTGTGGAGCTTGCCTTTAGGAATGTAGCCACTCAGAGGAAGGGGCATCATTTTCTACTTGATAGGCAGGTGCACCTCTGGTAGAGTCTGTTTGTAAAGGCCACCTGCTTATAATTTGTCTGGCCAGAGGCAGTTTTTAAAAAATTGGCATAAAAGTGCTCACACTGCACACTCCTAGAAACTCTTCAGCCTTTCATCCCCAAAGGGCATAAAGCTCTCCTTTTCCCTTTCTATCTCCCTGACAGTCCCTGGCATTCTTTTCAGACTAGGTTCCTCCATACAACCCCTTTGGTCATCATTGTTTAGTCTTTGGCCTCAGCTAAGTTTTCTTCTGCTTTGTCTCAACAGTATTTAAAGCAGGGCTGGCATGCTTACAATACTCTGGAAGGATGGCCTGCACAAATCACAGTGGACTGAGACCATCAGTTTAGGTAAGATAATGTAGGCTTTTCTTGACTTTAGCATCAATCATGCCACATCGTTGGCTCAAAATCACTCACAGTGAAAAAACAATAGCCCTGCAGTCTTGTGTATATATGCTCCAATTACTAGCATCTCTTCTGCTGTTCCTGAATTTGAACTTAGTAGGTGATACATACCATTCACTTCTGCAAATTTGACCCTGGAATGTGCTGAGGTAGGAAAAGCATAAGGAAAGAATAGATGCACCACGTGGAATGAAAGAAAAAGCAGAAACCTCTATTTCGTGTCCACTTTCTCATTCACTTCCTGATTCACCACACGATCGTTCAGCTAGGCCTTATGGATACAGAAGAATGACACTCTGTCCTCACATTCTTTACCCAAGATACGATCTTTGGATTAGAAAGCCAAGGGAAAATGTTGGCAAGAGGCACCAAACAGTCCAGCAGAGGAGATAATAAGAGAATCCTGGCTGGACTAAATGTGCTTAAGTCTATTTATGTGGATGAAACACATTTCCTTCTCCATATCTCAACGTTCTTTGTTGTGATCCCTTCCCTAAGCATTCCTGCCCTCTTGTATTCTCATCTGTGGTTAGATACTCGGTTTTCTGTCTTTCTATGGGCCCTTTATACCTGCATTTGATGAGGAGCTCCCGTTCTGCTACACTAGCTTTTAGGTGCTTGTTCACCATCTTCTTCTAGGTAAGTCGGAATTATCATTGTTACTGTTTAAAAGATTCATGTAAGCAATTCTTCTCAGTATCAGATATTATTTTTACTTTTGCAGCATTTGAAATCTGATTTCCTAGAGCCTACAATGCATGTCTGACTTCTTGTCTATCACAAGTTCTGAAGTTATACTGCTACTAATGGTGATAAACAATGAGATTTCATTGTTATGAGATTTTAATATAGCCAGTTTGTCTATTATCATTTTTTAAAAAGATTTGAGAGTAAGACTCCTTTCAACAAATATTACTGTCCCTTCTGCTTCACTACCACTGTCCTCCTAGCACATCAAAATGGTGGCAGTATCTCCTGCCACTTTTTCTACATGTCAGAATAGTAAATTGTCACCAAGACACATTGAGAAACAGCTAGATATCCTTCTTTTAGTTGAAGGAGCTGTCTAGCAAGTGTCTGAACTATCCAAACCCATGCCCCTTTGCCTTGTTTCTTGTATTTACCAAGTCATATATTTTCTTTTTTTTGAGACGGAGTATCGCTCTGTTGTCCCGTCTGGAGTGCAGTGGCGTGATCTCGGCTCACTGCAACCTCCACCTCCAGATTCAAGAGATTCTCCTGCCTCAGCCTCTCGAGTAGCTGGAATTACAGGTGCCCGCCACCACACCTGGCTACTTTTTGTATTTTTAGTAGAGATGGGGTTTCACCATGTTGGTCAGGTTGGTCTCGAACTCCTGAACTCGTGATCCACCCACATTGGTCTCCCAAAGTGCTGAGATTATAGATGTGAACCACCGCACCTGGCCAAGTCTGTATTTTCTACCCTTACATACCTTTAGAGTATTTCTCCTTGTTTTTAGCAGTTAAGGGTACTTCAAACTGGATCGATGAAAAAAGCTTCTAACTGGAATCTCTGTCCTCAGGTTCTTTTCCTTCCAATTTATTCTGAAACCAACTATCAGATTAATCTTAAAGCTGTACTATTAATACCTAACACTTCTGTTCAAAAATCTACAATGTATGTCAAGTAACAGTAGGATAAAGCTCAAACTTCTCAGCTTGACATTCAAGGTCTCCAAGAGCAACTTTACAGATTTGTTTTCTACTTCTCATTACTTCCTGGTGGTCATTCACAGGCCCAGCCACATTTACATATCCTCATTGTTTTGCTACCATTTCAATGCCTTCTTCCTTCTGGCCTTCCTGTACATTCTAATCCTACTAATTTTGGCATACCTTCTTAATTCAACCAGCAATGCATTTTTTTTTTCTACCATTACTCACTGTATTATGTTGTGGGAGATTCATGAGGCAAAATTCTGCCAGAAGGGACTTGTGACTTGCAGTTTACTGAAGGAGACCGAGTACTATATAGAGCTTTATACTGTGAAGAACATACACTGATACGGAAGGGAGAATGTGATGGGCTAATGCAAATACTTTTACGTCAGTTTTGGTAAAACAGGATAAGACAAAATTATTTCTATCTGGAGTTTTGTGAAAGACTTTATGGAGGCAGGGCCATGTGAGTTGGGCTTTGTTTGATGGATAAGATTCTGATGTACCAGAGCACGGGCATTCTAGGTTACAGGAGCAGCCAATAGTTTGGGTTGCGGGAGTATAGCCTGTATGTCTGTGGTGGGTGGAGAGAAGCTAATTTGAGATAAGGCTGGAGAGTTAGAGGGAACAGTACTAAAGGGTTTGCATTTTGCTGTCTAGTCAATAAGAGACTTTAGAAGGCTCTGAGCAATGGAATAAAATGATAGAATCTGCGCTTAGTGAAGATCTCTCTTGCAGCAATGAGAATCTAAAACTGGTGATCAGATGGGCAGTTGTTGTATAGTCTATGCCAATGGTAATGAACACCTGATCCAGAGAAAGCAGTGAGACAAGAAAGGAAGGTTTAGTAGGCAAGGCATTTCTACAATAGATTCTGTAAGCTTGGAAAGGGGCAGAAGATAAACATTGGGCATTTGGGAGGAACATTAATTTATTCAATAAGATTTCATAAGACACGATATTTGTCAGGAACTCTGTTATGAGCTAGAAACAGAAATGAAAAATATAGTCTGGAATTGAAAAACTTCACAATCTAGTTAAATACATGAATATAAACAAATACCACGCAATGTACTTAAGATCAGTCAACTATCTATCTATCTATCTATCTATCTAGCATTTATCTATCCATCTTTTTTCCTGAGGGCACAGAGATATGAAAGATAGGTCCTAATATCATGCCATTGGAACTAGTTCTTTAAAGGTAAATAGAAATTTGATAAATGATATGGAGTAGATGGGATATTGAGGCAGAGAGAACTTTTGCAAACACACAAATAAATAAAAAGTACATTGTGCGTTCCTAGTGTCCCTGAACAAATAGGGAAGGCAGTGGAAGAACCTGGTAGGGAGCAAGAAAGAAAAATTAATTAGATTCCACTCGGCACTTCAATTTCTTCTAAAGGTGATCATAAAACATGAAAGTGTTTTTAAAAGATGTCTGTGTTTATAAAGGTAACATTAAGCTGAAGATGAACTTGGGGCAAAGGTTGAAGACAGGGAATTCGTTAGAAAGTTGTTGCAGTAATTCCAGTAAGATAATGAAGCTCTGGACTTGAGCACTAGCAAAGGGAAAGAAAGGAAGATTAAATATTTATGTTGTTGGCAGAATCTGGATTAATTTACCCAGTTTGTCTATTAACAAACTGAACAGAATTTGGAAAGAGGTTAGAAGGTGACTGAAGAGTTTAGTATAGATGATTGAGCTGACACTCTTGTTATTGGTTGAGAAACAATATTCAGCTTGAAGAACAGGATTTATGCAAGAAAGGGTCAGTGATAATCATAATGATTAATACTTACTGAGTGTTTATGTAGTGGGCTCATTCTGGCACTTTGAATTAATTGTTTAATCTACACAAAAGTAATATGAAATAAGCACTCTCATTAGCTCCATTTTACAGATGAAGAAATCAAGGATAGAGAGTTTAACTTGTCTAAGCTTGCACAGCAAGTAAGATAGAGAGCCAGAACTTGAACCTATACAATAATTTTTAAAAATTTTTGTTTTTATTTATTGTATTTTAAGTTCTGGGATACATATGCAGAATGTGCAGGTTTGTTACATAGGTATACACGTGCCGTGGTGGCTTGTTGCACCCATCAACTTGTCTACATTAGGTATTTCTCCTAATGCTATCCCTCCTTTAGCCCCCTCATCCCCTGACAGGCCCCAGTGTGTGACGTTCCCTTCCCTTTGTCCGTGTGTTCTCATTGGTCAACTCCCACTTATAAGTGAGAACATGTGGTGTTTGGTTTTCTATTCCTGTGTTAGTTTGCTGAGAATAATGTTTTCCAGCTTCTTCCATGTCCCTGCAAAAGATATGAACTCATCTTTTTTATGGCTGCAGTGTATTCCATGGTATGTATGTGCCACATTTTCTTTATCCAGTCTATCATTGATGGGCATTTGGGTTTGTACCATGTTTTTATGGTTTTTAAAGTCACTTTTGCCTACCCTTGTATCTGACTTAGGATGTATGGAATTTTTTTTTATTGGTTGAGAGTTGAAATTCTGAAGGTTGGGAGAGAGGTGAACGGTAGAGATGTGAAAATAATAGGAACATAGCGTAATAGGTAAAATAGAAGTAGAGTGAAAAAGGGAAAGAACTGAGTATTGAACTTTACAAAATGTTTCTAATTAGTGTTTGGAAGTTGTACGTGAGTCAAGGTGAGACTCAGGTGTGATCAGAGACATACGAGGAGAGGAATATGAGTGATGTGTTAGAACTCAGGAGAGGGATACTGCCAATAAGAAAGATGTGTTCTCCAGCACTGAGACCAAGATAGTCAAAGACTGATAGAAGGCCATGAGATTTGGCATCTGAGGGTGTTGATATGTTTTGAGAATGGAAAGAAGCTAGAGGTCAATGAGTGGGGTCACCTTCTGCAAGTGAGGAAGGAAGGTAGTAAGCATAGACTTTGCTTTCTTTGTGGTAAGAAATACATACAATTTACCCTTTACAATTTTTTAAGTGTAAAATACAATATTGTTAACTACAAGCACAATGTTGTAGAGCAGGCCTCTAGAAATTTTCATGACCAAAACTTTATACCCATTGAACAGCTAGAAGGAAAGGTAGGTAAGTAGTTGGGGAGAACCAAGAGTTAAGGGAGGTTTTAACATTTTATTTATTTATTTTTTTTAGTGGTGTTGGGGAATTAATATAGTAGGCCAACAAGGAGCTATAAATAGTGAAGATGAAGGCACAAAAGAAAGAGATTGTAAAAAAAGGAATAACTTTTTGGATGGTGGAGACTGGTTCCGGCATACAGAGTAAAGATTAAAATGGGCCAGGTGCAATGGCTCACGCCTGTAATCCTAGCACTTTGGGAGGCCGAGATGAGTGGTCAGGAGTTCGAGACCAGCCTGGCCAACATGGTGAAACCCCGTCTCTACTAAAGAAAAAATTAGCCAGGCATGGTGGCATGTGCCTGTAATCCCAGCTACTCAGGAGGCTGAGGCAGGAGAATGACTTGAACCCAGGAGGCAGACATTGCAGTGAGCCAAGATCCCTCCACTGCACTCCAGCCTAGGAGAAAGGGTAAGACTCTGTCTCAAAAAAAAATGTATATTAAAATGTTGGGTTTTAAAAGAAAGATGAACACATCCTTCTATGAAAGAGTAGGAATTTTTGAGAAGTTGTAGGACCCACTCTAATCCATTTAAATGAACTTAAATGAAGTTTTAAATAATCTCAGAATATTCATCTGAGAGTTTTTTATATCACTGTAGTGATATTAAAAAACTGTTTCAGGCCTTTGCTACGTCATCTGTGGGATTCATCCAGACCACCTCCAAATGGGGAGGTGCATTTCCTTCTCAGATTCTTAGTCCCTTGACATCCTTGTACTGAGGCTCCATTTGGGTTTGCCCTCCCTCCTTGAATGGACTCTCTATATTCAGTCTCCATGTCTGTGTCCCACAACCCCATGTAAGAAGCACTGCTTCCATTCCCTCCCCTATCCCTGGTAGGACACACTGGCTGGATCTTCCTCTGGTCTTATGCTCTGCATTAAGGGAGTGTAGTAAGATATGAAGATAACTTTAAAAAGTGCATGTTGGATGACTTCAGTTCTCCTCAGGGAAGCAAAAGGTGAAGTCATTTGCAAACAGCAAGGGAAAGGAGTGTGCTTAAGGGTTTGAGAAAAATGGAAGAAATTTGGAAGAGTCACTGTGGAGAATTTGATTGAGAGTCAAATGAACAAGAGGATTTCCAAGCAGTCCTGAGGGGTTAAACAAGATTAGATGTCATCAATTTGCAGTGGAGCCAACTGGCAGCTTCTTGACTTTCTACAGTAATACTTGGCAGTGGGATAACAAAAGGAAAGGAAATATGTGTTTGGATTTGCCCAACACTGGGGAGTGGCAGGACAGCTGCAGAGGGAGCTTGAGATGGGCTAAAGGGTCTTGATTACTAGTGAGAGAGTGCCTAGGGTGTTCAGGCAAGGCAGAGAAACAAATGATCCAACTGAGGCCAGAAGCTGACTAAGGAACAAAGGAGAGAGGTGTGGAAGGAAAGGTCCAGAGACAAACCTGAGTCTAGAGGACAATTAACAAATGTGAGGAGGTGTGAGAAAGAGCTGACATGGTGGAGGGTCTGGGCATTACTTTTAGAGGGATCTTCAGCATCTGTGAACCTGGTAGGAAAAAAAGAAAATGTTCAGGTGAGATAGGATGTAATATGTGCTTCCTACATGTTGCTTCCAGAGTAGAATAAAGAAAACGGTCATTCTAATGGGAAAGGGAAGTAATTGAAAGTCTAGGATGTTGAAAAAGGAAGATGAAAAATGGCCATTGTGAGAGGTTAGAAAGGCCTCACATGAAAGTCTTATCAAACTGGGTTATTATCCTCAAATCCCGTTCAGCCATGCACTACCTGTGTGGAAAGATGGAAGATGAGCAAATAAAAAGAGACAAATAGTTCTTTTAAATTTTTATTGCACTGGAAAAAAACATTTAAAGAAAAAAAAACAAAGATTACTCTTAAGTGCAGATTCTCCTTAAGTGAGATATATGTATATATTTAAGATGCTTTTGCTATATTTAATGCCATCAAAAAGCAGTGATTAGTTGTCTTTTTCTGAATAATAAAATATCAAAGAAAAATATAAAGAAGGTTCTTTCTTTGATGTCTGTAGAAACATTCTTGATTAGATTTATGTGTCAGGCCTCCAAATCTGTTATTGACTTATTATTTGTTCAGTTTTATTTCTAGAGGGTGGACATTATTTTGTAAATTCTGAAAATTTAAAATTCCCTGTTTAACACAGGACTTTTTAGCTGCATGACCAGCACATCTGACGAGTAATACTGTCTTCTCTCTCAGTTCTCTTCCCAAGACTACTCCACCCCATGGGAAAAATTGTCAGGCAGCAGTTCTGCAACATTTAGAATAACTGAAAATGATCACCTTGTTGTCATGGTGTTGGATGACATCATCCATTTCCCATCCAGTCAACAATCACACACCTCACCATGGTCACATTGGGAATGGAGCTTTGCTGACTGCCAAATTGAAAGACCTGTTAGGTTACCAAATCCATTCCCAATCTATAGAGATTATCTTTACTTACATATTTCTGAGTGTTTTATCCATCATGCTTTTAAATAACTTCAGCAACGTGACTTAGCTACTTAGAATAGTCTTAAATATTCTGATAGTCTTTAAGAAAACACCTTAATATTTGGTTTAATTGTCTCTTATTTTGTTTCACTCAAGTCAGCAAAATCTTGATTTAAGTGATTTATTTTACTAAAGACATATAAACATGAGTTTTTTTTTTTTAATGTGTTTTCAACGTGGCACTCCAAATAATGGATTACTTTTGGTTAATGTGAACATGACATTTACTAATTTGTAGTGAGCAGGAACTTCTTGTTATTGGAAAAAATGTTCTTCATATGTCAGATTGATTTGGTCGTCTCTCTGATACAGTTTTGACCAAAATTGTATGTACTAAAAAAATCTTAGAAAATCTGGTTTAAGTTGGTTTCCTCTAGTTGTCTTCATGAAACTCTCTTCCAATTAAATTCTTGGAGTCACATTTTTGTCTCACTCTCATGCTTGGGAACTGGCTCTTCCTAAGCTGATCAATTGTTCAGTGTTCACTATTTAGCCTTTAAATTACTGGAGGTCCCTGATGCGCTCGGTTTGCTGGTGTACCTCTACACATCACTATTTCTTACTCATCCTATACTCTTTGGTTCAAGGGTCAGCTTCTTCAGTAAATCTTTGTGTCACCCCCTCCCAACCTCCTGGGCTGGGCAAAGTGCCTCCCTTCAGTAATCTTCTAATATTTATCATGTTACTCTATCCATGCACTGTTTATATTGTATATAATATATAATTACTTATTCATCTCCCAATTTCTATCACTGGATTTTTGAAGATAAAATTATCTCATTCTTCTTTGTATTTTTAGTATTTAAGCCTAGAGTAGGCAATCAGAACATGCATTTGAATGAAATAATGTACAAAAATAGCAAAATATAGAATACTTTTTAGCATGTGTTCAATTCATTTAGAGTCTTAATAACCTCAATATACAATAGTAAAGCACTGTACTTACTTTGATTAAGAAAAAAATCAAGGCAAGATAAAATGGGCTGTTGTATATTACTGTATATTTATGAACAGGTAGGCTGGTTTCCTCTACTATCCCTGCAAAGGCCAAACAAACAAAGAGTTGGTGACAGTGTGTGTTGGGAGATAGGGAAATAGCTGTAGAATGTATATTTTTATTGCTATCCACATTTTGATCTTCAAGCCCAATTCTACTTAGGGAACTGATTGGATCACCTGTGAGCCAAAATAACTTTTGTCCATTGAGAATCAACATTGAGCTAGATAACACATGCACATTTATTTGCAGCATTAGTCATAATAGCCAACAAATAAAAACAACTTACATGCCTATGGATGAATGGGTAAAGAAATTGTCATATGTGCATAAAATATGATGTTATTCAGCCTTTAAAAAGGAGGAAATCTTGTCACATGCTGCAATATGAATGAACCTTGAGAATATGCTAATTGAAATAAGTCAGTTATTTGAAAAAAATAATATGATTCCACTTACATGAGGTATTTAAGTAGCGAAACTCATAGAACAAAGAGTAGAATGGTAGTTGCCAAGGGCTGAGGGAGAGGGAAAATGGTTCTTCAATGGTATAGTTTCAGTTTTGTAAGATGAAAATATTCTAGAGATTTGTTACACAACAATGTGATACAGTTAATGCTACTGAACTGCACATTTGAAAATAGTAGAGATGATAAATTTTATGTTTGGTGCTCTTTACCATAAGTAAAAGTAAAATTAAGAAAAATAATGACACTGAAAAAAAAATTGGGCTCAATGCTAGCAAGGTGTTGCCTTTGATCTTCTCCCCAAGCCCAAATCCTGACGTTGGTTCTCTGGTACCTCAAACTCTAATGTTGACAAGAGAAATGGAATAGTTAATCCAAGAGGAGAGAGTCTTTCCTGCTTCCACACCAACCATAGATGAGGTCTAATATTACAGTTTATTAATCTTTTACCATGAGCCTCACACTGGAGAAGATCCAAGAGGCCAGTACTCTCACCCTAAAGTATGAGGTAATCTAAAATGAGGTTCATCCATTGAACCAGCTGCAAGAGTAGCCTGGGATAAAGAAGTTAGACAAGTGACATGTTAAGGAATGTGCACTTTACACTGTGAATAATGTCATCTTCTCATAGCCTTTTAGCATTATAAGTGATCAAATATGCGAGTTAACACAATTGATCTGGCAGAAACATAGAAGAGGGATTGGAATGTTGTCAGAGATGCTAAGGGAAAAGACACTGCCTAGGATGGAAGGAGAATTTAAATGTATCAGTTCACTTTAGTGTCAATGATTGGATAGCCATTGGAACAACCAATTTAAATTTAATATTATGATGGAAGTAAAATGACAAGCTTATTGGCCTAAGAAGTAAATGAGAGTTAACAAATAAGAAAGAGCAAGTATACCTGGTCTCCTGGGAATAGAAGCAAGTAAAGTACTATTTAGGGGTGAGAAGATTTTGTAGATTTTTTTTTTTTTTTTTTTTTTTTTTGCTTCAGGTGGAAGAGACTTAAAGCAGACTAGGCTTAAGGCAAAGAATTAATAGAGAGGAGAATTAGAATATACAAAAAGCAGAGGAGATAATTGACAAATGGAGTTACCAAAGGGATAATGAATATCTAGAATTAGGAAGAGGAATTAGCATTCAACAGGAGAGGGGCACATATATTTTCAGAAAAGTAAGAAAGAGTAGGAGAGATATGAGATACTAGCTTCTAAAGTTGAACAAAGATGCTAATTTCCATTCTTGATTTGCAAACTAGTAGCTTAGAGCCAACTTTTCATAAGTATTATTTTGCTTAATTTGAACGGGATGGATTTAGATTGTTTTCTAGCCAAGATGAGTTTAACTAAAATTATAGGTGAAAGCTTCAAAGTGATTATTAAGGGTGAGTTATAGATATTTCTTACCATCACTGGATAATAGAGTAGACAGACATAGAGATTTTCCAAAAATGTCCTTTACTGTGTTGAGCATAATGACCATTTACCTGGTAGTCTGGCCTCTTGGGGAAGTGCAGGGAAGGGCTCAAGTCAGCCCAACGGATGCCAGTGAAGGACGTGTCCAGCAAAGAGGAAGATTGCTTAAATAATGCAGGCTGTGGCTTGGGCTGGAATTCTTTTATTTTCTTATTAGGTGATTTCCCAGTGATCTCTCTATAGGAGATACTGGAAGGTTGGAAACCTTTTAGAAATGTTTTTGAAGTTATTTCATAATGATTCAGTTTCTATTTTTGTTCAGGGTACTAAGGTTATTTATAATCTTCTAGCTGCTTTTTTTCCAGCTATTTTTATATCATTACAAAAGAACTCCTTCAGAATGGTAAATTGCTGACACCTCTTCATATTGGCTTAACTGTTCCTCTTCATTTCATAGTTTTGATTATGTAAAAAACTGTATCATAAAATTCTCAATACAACTCCCTTCGAGATGTGAAGGACAAGCATTCTGAAGAAATACAATCTTATTAAAATGCATTACTTCATAGGGAACACTAACGCCCATTGTGAGCACGAGAACATGCAGTCATAAAATGATTTAAATGTCCATGGTAATAAAATGTCGACCTTAAGTTAGTGACAGCAGATTCGTATCTTGCAAACATCAACCACTACCTGTTACTGTGGGAGGTAGGGTTAGAGAAGTAGAATGTCATGAAACTTTGATGCAAAGACTAGATAAATTCTCAAATATAGCTGAAAGATAACTAATTGATGTCATTTTCCATTGTAAAATCAAACACATTCTCCAAAACATCTGGTTATTCACATCTATTTTGACGATCTTCTTGCCTCATTGGAAGAATATTCAGCATGACCGTATGTGGGTTCTCAGGGCATTTGTTGTGCACTAAAAGTTAAAATGCTTTGTTAATAAATGATACTTTTTTTGTTAATAAATGAGGATACTATTGTATTCCTCAAGACAATCTCTTTTTGGTCAGGAAGACTTAAATGACCAAACGAGATATATAGATGCACATATATATTCATATAAAGTGCAAAATGTTGATGGATGTTTTGTTACATAATCATTGTAATAGCTTGAAGGAATTCTGAGAAATATGAAGACAAAAATAATCATCTGAAATCCCACTGTCTAGGTTTAATTAATTAATTGCATTTTTGACCTAATAGATATCTATGTTCAGGGGACAAAACAGAGAAAAGTTAGTATGGTTCCTGCCATCATGAGAACAGCACTATGTAATATTTGGGTGCATTCTCTTCCAGATATCTCCTTGTGAGGATGGTTATACTTGAGTGTGTGCATATATATATATATATATATATATATATTTTTTTTTTTTTTTGAGATTGAGTCTTGCTCTATTGCCTAGCCTGGAGTGCAGTGGCGCAATGTGGGCCCACTGCAACCTCCATCTCCTGGGTTCAAGCAATTCTCCTGCCTCAACCTCCTGAGTAGCTGGGACTGCAGGCGTGCACCACCATGCCCAGCTAATTTGTTGTATTTTTCGTAGAGACGGGGGTTTCACTGTGTTAGCCAGGATGGTCTCCATCTCCTGACCTTGCGATCCGTCCACCTCAGCCTCACAAAGTGCTGGGATTACAGGCGTGAGCCACCGTGCCCGGTAGTGCTCTTATTTTAAACACACAAACATACATGTATATTTTATAAAATTAAATAAATTACAACCCATTATCCATATATTCCTTTTCTCAGGGAACAAGGGATTGTAACGATCTCAATTTGTCAATAAATACAGAGTGTAGCATCACTTTCTTTGACTGCATGGTCTTTTATGGAGTTACTACCTTAAGTTGGGTTCCTTGGTAAATATTGAGTCTGTTTGGTGGAGCAGAAAGATTATGGGAAAGTGATTCTGAGAACACCTTGGAGAGAGATAGGGGTGTAGCACTGGTCACACAGACGAGATGGACTGCAATGGAGTTGCACCCAAGGTGTCATACAATGACAAAGGAAGCTCAGGAGCTGGCATGGCCTTTTAGGGATGTCCCCAACTGAGGCTGCCGCCTCCATCACTCAGAAGGAAGCTGAGAACCTGCCAGGTGCTACAGGTTCTCAAGACAGCATATTTTACTCTTAAAAATATTGCTCCAGTCCATTTCCTGGGTACAAGAAAAACTACACATTTTGAGTGGGACTCATTAAAGAAAAGGCTTTTGCTACAGGCTCAGGCTGCATTTCAAGTGGCACTTCCACAGGAGACCCTTAACCTGACATCAGCGATATCCTGGCTGAGACAGAGACTATTGTAATAATTGAGGTAGTACTTGGTGGTAGTTTGGACCAAGATAGTAGAAGTGAAAATGGTAAGAAGGAACTGAATGTATTTTGAAGGTGGAGCTAACAGGATTTTCTGACCAGTTGGATGTGACTTGTAAGAGAATGAGATGAGCCCAGAAGGACAACAGAGTTACCTATCATAGACTATTAGTTTAAATAGTTGTTTAAGTATCACCTCCAGGAACAAGACAGTAAATTCATAGAGAGCAGCAATCATGTCTTATTTATCTTAAGTTTTGTAGACCTTATTTAATGCCTGGTGCATAGCAGGGCCTCAGAGAAAGTGCTGAGGGCATTTTAATACACATATATGTCTGAAGTATTGCCACTGCAAATATTGTGATGTATTTTATTCATTAAATAAAGATTACTTAATTTAATACTTGATAATTATTTATGGTTGTCAAACATTAATATTCTTAGCCTAATTATGGTTTTTTTTTTGGTACAGAAATATAGGAGATAAATGAACAAGACATGACCTGGAATAGTTCAATGTTATTTTTCCTGATTCCAAAAGTGCAATTATTGATTTTACTTTTATCATGGTTAGAATAATACTAACATTTGTCATCTCTGTCTTTTAGCACTCAGCTCATGTGGAACTATTAAAAATTGCCCTTATAGATTGTGCTATAAATAAAACAGGGTTGCAGTATATGGTGCAACATACCCTTTTAGAAGGGTAGACAAATGCAGTCTGTATGCTCTAATGTTAGTATGACTAGGACATTTGGGTAGCAATCAGTAAAGATAATGAGGAAGATACTTTATGGAAAAGTTATGTATCAATTGTTTTCTTGAAAAAGAAATATAGTGGGGATGAACTTTATTTATGACTGGCTTTCTTTAAAAGGGTTAGGAAGGTTGCTGTTTTATTGTCTGCTCTAGGTTCTCAAATCAATATTTACTTTGTCCTATGCTAATGCAATCCTATCCATTTGTTAAAAATAAACATTATAATGTGACCTAGTTACTGTGCTCTCAAGTCAACTTGCCTAAGGGTAGATATTGGAGAATTAGTACCATAGGACTTCTTTTACCAGTGGTATTTTAGAGTATTTGATGAATACATTGCTTAAATATTGTCACTCTTCTATATTTATTCTCTGGCTACTCAGTACTTCCAAGGGTCTTTATCTATCATGTAATGATTCCGGAATTAGCGTCTGGAGTCCTTGTGAAAAAATATTTCTCTACCAAATTATAAGATTTATGAATAAGCTCTAGATGTCAACTCCACTTTGATCTGTGGATGGCTGGCCCCACCCCCATCCTTTTCTTATGAATGAAGAAGGTATTTTTGTCCACTTGCACATTTATCTTTGGTATTCTTTTTAAAACCAGGATGACAGATTGGCATGGCCAGGGTACTCTTTGGATAACATTAATTTAGCTGGCTCAGATCTAAAGAGAAACTACTAATCCCCCCAAAAACATTTTTTTTTTAACCTGAGCTCTCTGTTCAGTATGAGAAAAATGACTTGTATATGCTTTTTCTGATTTGTACTCAGAGTAGCTACCCGGTGTGGCAGCCTAGTGAGAAATTCATCAGTTGAATCCACCATTTGTCTCATTTGATTTGGAATTATCTTAAATCATTCTTGTTTAACAATTTAATTCCAGGAAGCTCAGGTTTAATTCATGAGAACCCATTTACCAATAATGATTATAATTGCTTCTTTTTGTTTTACTTTTAGGTTGCTCTCTAAAAGGGATATGAATCACGTAGATTTTTGGTCAGCAGACAAGCAATAGATTTAGATGTTTCAAATGTAAACACAGCAACTTCTAAATCCCCAAGTAGGGGTTGTGCAGTCAACCTTTGGCTTAGTAGGACAATAATCACTAAAAGGTACACCGAAATTCTACTTACGGCATAGTTTACCATAGACAGTGAGTGTCATGAAAAGTATTGATATGCTAAAATACAAGTCTAGATGAGAAATGTTCATTCTTTTGTGATTGTAGCACTTTATGTTTTGATTCAATTTTGAGATTCTCCCACTCTACTACTTTCAGAACTCTAAAATATTCTCATAGAATATGCTAATTAATGATTAAAAATATGCTAACAATGGAGGAAATTGAACAGTTTAATAAATTTTACAGTGATGAAGGAATTATTGAAACAACAAAAATGTTACAATTAAATAAACTCTGGCATTCAAGTCATTTAAAGCGAAGTAGGAAACTTTGAGCTTACATTTATTGTAAAAACCCATCATTTAAAATTGTTCTATAGTTTCTTATAAGCCTATAACACTTATATTTGGGCATTTCAAACTTTATAAAGAGTAATTTTATAAATCACTAAATGACATAAGCATTTTTTTTTTTGCAAAAAGAAACTATAGAGAAGAGATTAGATGATTTATCCACGCAGCAATCAGATGTAATTGATTAAAAAAAAAGTTGAAAGACTGTTACACTGCAACAGAAATATACAGAAGAGTAAGCTATGCTTAAACCATATTTATTTCACAGTGTC
This sequence comes from Cebus imitator, assembly GCF_001604975.1. NCBI lineage: Eukaryota > Metazoa > Chordata > Mammalia > Primates > Cebidae > Cebus > Cebus imitator. The sequence goes on from NW_016107395.1 coordinate 6,043,704, forward strand.
TCCTGATGTGAAGCTGAGTAGCCTCAGAGATTTCAAGATGTTTCCTATATCCTAACAGAAAAACATGGAAGAATATAAGAGAAAGAACATTTTATTCAACTTTAAAATTGGCCACTTATTTACATTTTGGAACATTTTGGATAAAATACTGTAATTATGAAAGTTACTTTTCCTTGGATGTTTTTTTCTTGCTACCTTTGATTTACATTAGGTTCTCACTGAGTTACCTAACAAGGGGAACACCAATTAAAAAAAATTGATGCTGACAGTCTTTTAAAGATTTCCTATAGGGCCAGGCATGGTGGCTCATGCCCAGCACTTTGGAGGGCCAAGGCAGGAGGATCGCTTGAGCCCAGGAGTTCAAGATCACCATGAGCTATTATTGCACCACTGCATTCTAGCCTGAGCAACAGAGAAAGATTCTGCCTCTTAAAAAATGTATTAAAGTTTTCTATCATGATGGGCAGTAGTAAGAAATATTCAAGCAAATCCTCTCCAAATCCCCTGAAGTTTGCAGTTTTTATTAGTGAACTTTGACAAAATTCAATGTTGGTTGTTATAAAATATAAAACTATACAAGTTTTGACATGACTTTCCACCATAGGAAAATATAGTGTTTTGGGAAGATAAAACACAAATGAACCTACCCTTTAAAGACATATTTTCTTGCAAAAAGAAACTGTAAAGAAGAGATTAAATGATTTATCCACCCAGCAATCAGATGTAGTTGATTAAAAAACAAAAGATGAAGGGCTGATACACTGCAAAAACAAAAATATACAGGAGAGTAAGTTACGCTAGCAGGTACTTACTGTTGAGTGGCCTGGCCTTAATAACGTAAAGTGCTGGGTAGGAGGACAACAGGCACTCAAGGAAGCTGACTAATTCAGACAAAGGATTCGTTAAGCAAGTAACTATTGTGGGTAGTGGAAATATTAAGGAAATACCCATAAAGATATTTATAAATAGTATGAAAACAAATCCAGCTGAATGCTGATTTTGTCAGTTCCATAAGCTCAATGTACCTTGTAACTTCCTACCATTTTCATGAAGAAACATGTATCAAGAAAATCATATCCACATTAGGTCAATAATTCTTGCTCTTAAGCTACATCGTTTTGGTTTTGTGTGAAATAATATATATAACAGAAATCCTCTAAACTTCACAGAAAAAAGGCACTATATAATTGTTGGTATTGGTATTATCATTAACATTTATAAAGCTTGTCACCTCTATTTCAGAGATGCATTATGGACATTTGAATGAGGTAATGTCTGTGAAATCTTACGAGTTTTCTAAATAAGAATTAAGATGTAAATACAAAATGTTTTTATCAATAAAGTATTAAGTGAATCTGGTATGGACAGAAAGTAATAAAATTTGGGTAGTTAAGTAGATGCTGACAGCTTTTTGCAAATAATGCTGATTTGGTATTACTAGTTTGAATCCTGAAGTATAAATTTTTGTTTTCCTAAGATCATATTAGCATAAATTAAAATTTTAAATATGAGTCTTTTAAACGCTTTATCCAGAGTAAGTTTATGTTTAACAATTTCATCTTAAAAAGACAATTTTCATTATTATATTATATACTTACATTATAAAAGAAAGTCAATTTCTATATAAAGAAAAAGCTATTGTCATTTTAATGCATTGTGTCTTAGTTAATTTTTTGTATTTTTCCTTGATGGCATTTGCATATACCCCATAAAAAGAGTCAGCTGGGTTCATTAAGTTTGTAGCTAGAACATATAGGGTTGGGTCATTTAATGAGATTATTTACTTCGCCATTCATCATTCTTGTGATCTTGCATCAATTTACAAGTAAGCTAAAATACATTTTCAGAATACATATACAGTAGTCATAATCTCCCTACTCAAGGAAGTTTGCAATACTCCTTTGAAAACAGCATTTAGAGTACCTCTAATAAAACCACACAGATTATTTTAAGAAATCTTGCTTGAAAAGTAATTTGCTGTTGCTTTCACTAGTTCCTCTGCTATTGCTAGTTATCATTAGCAAAACGATCCTCTTCCACAGGGAATCCTGGAGTGACATTCAAGGAGTTTAACATTTACTGCTGTGATGTGATATTTGCTTTATTAAAACTCACAATGGATTTCTAACCTAAGTTAATTAATTAAATAATTGGTCCTCTGCCAGAAAGAAAAAAAATCAAAACTTTGATTGTAAGTTGGAGTCTTCATTAACATTTTCAAGGTTTCTTCTTTTGGTTCTAGTTTTTACACGTCAACTCATGTCTTCATATATAGAAGTTTTAAAATAAACTCCGTGATCACACAATACAAATGCACCATGGATGCTTCTATTCTAGACTAGCCTGTCATTACAATATCAGAATGCCTGGGAAAACAGTGTGCTAGAACTGAGGTGTCTTTACGCTAAAGTGGTAACTTCAGAGTCAGACTGAAGGAGGAAATTGAGAAGTATTCATGAACAGCCTTTACCAACACACAAACAATAAAAGCCATCATATTTGCTTGAGCCATTTAGACAACTTAAAACAGTTATTTAAGGAGTGACTAAATTACAGAGAGACTACAGGCCCACTCTGTCTCACTGTAGTAGAGAAGAGGTTACTCTTTGATATCAAGTCAAATTTCAAGGCCTTGATATCTAATGATCATTGAGAATATTAAACAATGCAGGAGAGCCTAGCTTGAGTCACTTTTTCCATCTCAAATATGCATAATCAACTCCTGATTTCTTAAAAATCTGAAAAGCCAAATGCTCCCCCAAGTCATCTGTTATTTAAAAGGACACTTTAAAAGTATATGGAGGTTATTTCTTAAATTAATAGTCCCAAGAAGTTCCCTGGATAGTTTATTTGGCGTCCATTTGATTAAGTATTTTTCCATGACTATTATCTAACTCATGCATTGAATGTGGACTTCTTTCCACCCCTTCCCCGCTTTCCCCATTGGAGGAATAATTGCTGTTCTTTTCAAATCTCCTAGGATAGCCTTCGCTCTGCAAAGTTGTAACAAGATGTGACATCCAGTCCTACTTAATCAGTGTTCAGCCCAAACCCACAGTGGCAGTGGAGGAGGTGGTACTTACAATTTGCCCGTGACACTGACCAGGTTTTTAAGGAATAAGAGTGAGGGAAAATAGCATAAAATACTTAAATTTTTATGGAAAAGGTATAACTTGGTGAAAAAGCACCATCATAAATTCCCAAAAAGTGTATCTTAATGATACACTTAGAGTAAATCATTTGCCTTGAGAGACAGGAGGTCTCTGGTGACCCGCATTGCAGCCACAAGAGACTCCTAGACTAGCTACTTTCAGCTAAATGTACTCTCATATTAATATTTTAAAATGCCATAATGCCTCTCTGAAAACCTCAGAGGACAGATACATCAATTTGCGAGGTCTTCACTCCAGGAAATAGAAACAGGGATAATCTGCCATTAAAAGAAATAGTTCATTATGTCTGCTTCTTGGGAGCACATAAACTATGTCCCTCACATACTTAAGTTGCAAATCCTCACTTTAATGTGAAGGGAAACACCATGCCCCAGAGCTTTATTGTCCCACTGTTTATTAGTACAAAAAGGTTTGTTGTGGTATGAAATCTTAAGCTTGTTGCAGTAATCAATCAGCTTCAAAGACTCTTTACCCCGAGCCAGATTCATTACAAATAAATCAATTAAACATAAAGTTTCTATTTTCAGGAGGTTCACAATGCAGAATAGAAGCAAATGCATCACAGTTAGAGAAAGGAATTTTCCTGGAGCTATGTCTCTTCACAAAGAGCCCTTTTGCCTTTATTACACCATGGAGCACATGCTGTAGTTTGCTCTTTTATTTTAGTTAATTGCAGACATTCTTCTTCTTAGCATATATTTTTCATTGGGGAAAAATCACATCTATATGAAAAAGATATGTTGTAAGCTAAAAATATTGCTGGAGGCAGGAAAAAATAAACAATTGGTTTGTGTCTTCTTGTCATTACCAGCCTGAGCCTCTAGTGAAGCATTGGGCAATTTTCACTCTCAAAGCTTTACTGTGCTGTTTACCTCTCTGTGCTACAGTTGTTTATAGTACAGGCAACTGGGCAGCAGAAACAAAAATGAAAACAAAAACAAAAAAGCCAAACCAAAGCCAAAAACAAATGACGCAAAAAAACAAAAAAAAAAAAAAAAAAAAAAAAAAAAAAAAAAAAAAAAAAAACCAAAACCAAAAATAACAACAACAACAAAACCCAATGAATATCTTAAATCTCGGTATCTCCACATGTCTTCTTCATTAGTGACAAAAATAAAGGACTATGCTAAACCAGAAGACCGCTTTGGTTCACTTTGGGGATTTAGTAATTGGGAAAAATAAGACTGCAAACACATTTGCCATCTAAGTCAAACTTACGAAGTGAACACTATAAAAACACTCATCAGTGACATCCTTAATTTTTCAGATATCTTGTTCTAATGTGTTTTAATAAAACTAGCTATTTGCAGAGACACCTAAGAAATGAAAGCTTTTGGCTGTTACAGGGGCCAAAAGCAAATGATTTGTTGCAGAAAAATAGTGAAAGTCATTCATGTCACTGGGAGAGGGGATGGGGTTGGGTAGGGAGATAGGATGGGGTGTGGGTTGTGGGAGGGTGGAGGAGCAGATCTTGCTTGTTTATTACTCTGCTTATATGATAAAATACTGGCCAGTCCAAACCCAAAAACAAAAACATGGAAAAGCTTCAGCAATCTAAATAAGTCTCTTTGTCTGGTCAACCATTACTAATTATTGTTTTGATGACATGTGATATGCTCTACATATGGTGACCTGTGCAGGGCCCTTCTGGAACCATCCCAGAGACGAAGATGGAGACACAACCAAATATAACAGCAGCGCCCTGTGAGCTCACACCCTCTGCTAGACCCCATGAAGGATACCTACTTGGTAGGAAGTATAAAACCTTTGGTATAGCATTTTCTCTTAGCGTACTAGATAGCCTATTTGCGGGGGGTGGGGGGGGATAATCACCTTTCTCTAGGAATTCACAGTGTGACAGTGCTGATTTGTTTGTCCGTGATGAGGTTCACCAAGACCCTCAGTGGTAATAAAACACCTGTTCTAATAATAATAATAATAAAAACACACATCCTGGAAATATAAAGGAAAACCCTCATTGGCAAGCTCACCCAATGTGCATCAGAGACTTCTATGACGCACCAGTTTTGGAGTGTGCATTCCAAATTCTGTAAGTATGTGGCAATGCTAAAATACGATAATGACAGCATCAACTACTTAATATCTATGTTATTAGACTATGAATGCTCAAGGGAATAATGAATTATGTTTTAATCAAACAAATCAGAGCTTACTATTGAAATTTTTAGTATTTACTAATGAGCAGCATGTATGTATCCTACAGATAAGTGCTTTAGCTAGAAAAGCACATTTTTTCTTCACATTTATTATTGAAATATTTAGAGTATGGAAGTTTAGAGTTTCTTGAAAATAAATAAATACCTGATTTGGTATTTATTTATTTTCAAGAAACTCTAAACTTTCTAGAACTGGCTTGGAACATATTTTTTATGTTGATTTACTTATATCTCTTGATCTAAAAGGTATTTGAGGTGAATTACAGAAAATACTTCTTAAAGAGTCAGGGTATTGAAATTAAAATCCATATCAGGAAACACTGGCTAAAACATTGAGTATAATAAAATAAGTAGGTTATTTTTATAAAGAAGGTTAATTCAGACTACCACCGTTAAAGAAGCTCTTGCTACTTCCTCCTACATTCTTACTAGAATTATCTCATGACAATTGAAGATCACGGTGTATTCTCTTATAAAAAATGAGAGTTATTTGAGGAAGCATGGAACTAATGATTTTTACAAATATTTTTCTATTTTTATAGAATATTCTATCAGAAGATTGGCTTTCATCCTTCAATATTAAGATAATTAAGAAATATAATTAAAATATCACACAGCAAATTTTTAAGATTACATTATCTAAAATATGATATGTGCTTTTCCAGTTCTCAAAACATCTACTTTGGGCATTTTAACGAAATTAATAATAGGCCAGTTTGGTAAATGGGTCAAACTGAAAATGTAAACAAAACCAAAATAGCATCATGTTCTTGACAAATGTGCTGTCATACACACACAGAAAAAGATCATGACGATAGTGATGATAAAAGAGGTAGAGATCAGAAAGATAAAGTCAGTGTCATTTTGGCATCCTTAATATTGAAAAACTTTTCCCGCTATAAACTCACAAGTGAGCTGACTTTAAAAGAAGATTCTGAATTGTGGGAGTTAGATCATGAGATATATACCTCTATGCTATTATCAATGCAGAGGAGAATATTGATCTTCATACTTGTTATGATAGGGAAGATTGTACCAAATTGTTCAAAAATATGTTACTAAGCTATTTACAGAAAAGTTCAACAAATATTCTGATTAGATAAATGTAACCTAATTTTGATAGCCAATTTCTAGCTGTTTTAATTACAATGTTGGTATTATGACAAAAAAAAATAGGAAAAGCAATTCAATGGGAATTTTATCACTTCTTTGGCTAACACATAGATTTAAAAAGAGAAACGAAGAATGGAGATGGAAAAATAAGTATCCTTATTGTTCTTACATATTTTCTGAGAAAGGAGTTTGAACGGTCAGTACATTATCTGTGCCTGAAGCCAGGCTGCTGCTCATGCAGGCAATTAATCTGAGAGCCCAGATTTGTTGGTTACTGGGAAGAAAGTGGGTAAAGTGCTTTGATGCTGAATCCAGGGAGCTCTTATGTATATATACATGTATGTAGTAAGGCATATGAAAAATTTCCCTTGTTATTAATTGATCAGTTTATGTATTATTCCTATTTTCACAAATTATTCCTAGGGAGGAAGTGTAATTATTATTGTTGAAATAGGTGTTTATCACTCAGTAGAGAATTTAAATAGCTCAGGAGGCAAAGGACTTTCTCTTAGCTGTCTTTTTAAATTTTTCTTTTTTAAATAGCACATGACTCCCTGATTCTAATCAGGGATAATTTTTTAAAATGTAAAATAATACAGAGATTGTCATATGGCCATGGATTCAGGAGAAGTCAGTTGCTAAGTCATCCAGGAACGTTGTGACTCTCTAAGTCCTCCATGCATCGTACTCAAAATTATTCCTTAGGAATCTACAGCCCCACATCTCAATTACTGTGGTGAATAATTTTGAATCCCTGGACTTTCTACTGAAGTTTGCTTCAATCTACAAAATAAAATACATTGTCATATAACCATGTAATGCCTTTTCCCCCTAGCCTGATTGTATTCTGCTTACTTTACCATGGTATTTCTGGCTTCTTGGCAGCTATTATGAAGAGAAGAGATGACCAGTCTGCTATCTCAACCCTACAAAAAGAGCATTCAGGGCATGTGTGGGCCCGCCTAGATCTGCTGAAGTTCCATTAGTGGAAAAACTTCTCCTAGAAGACAGTTGAAGTAGAGTGCTTTGAATTCTTTGCACTATAATAGGAGATTACTTACAGTATTAGAGAAAAAACTCATTCCTTCTCAGCCTAACTGAACCTCTGAGCTCACCATTCTAATTAAATGTTTAGAATTGTGAGTACCATTGTTAAACTATAGAATAAATTTAATGAGAAAATTCTAGCATATTCACTTTATGCAGAAATTTGTTTACATAAAAGCTAATTATTAAATAGCCAATAGTATTGGCTTATATATCAAGGATATTATTTAGATTTCTTGGGCTAGCAAGTAAAGAAAACTTCAGAGCCAGAGTGAAAAAACTTGATAGGAGGTGGATGCAGTGGAGACAGCTGTTTTTAAAGTCTGTCAGTGAAAGGAGAGAGAAAAGTAAGATGGTAGAAAAGAGAGTAACTTCAGGATTGAATAAAAGCAAACATGTTTTGCCAAAGTGTGGTACTGGGGGCAATGGGAAAAAGGGGGAAGTTCTCATGTTCATATTTTGCAGAGGCAGTAGAGGGATCATTGTAAAGGGACATGCTGGTTTTCTGCTGTGGGGCTAGGCCCTGAGTATAGAGGAGAAGTTCACTGGGATGGTTTTGTTCTTCTAAGGAAAGCAATGATGGGTTTTTCTGTTCAGAGCTAAAGGAGGGTAGATTAGGGATTAGGAGTGCGTGCTAAGACAGTTAGACAATTGTTTTTGTGGAGAATATGTGAGAAGATTCATGAGACCAAGAAGAGTTAAATAAAGAGATTTGGGAGAGCCACTGGGAGCCCAGTTCAAGTGAGAAAACTCTGATTTTGATTCTATCTTTAGGCTGCTTTGACCTACTTTGAAATTTCCCAAACGGTCACAACTTTTCTACTTTGTCCCTGGACCACCATGGTTTTACATGACCTGCTTATCTCAAGAAGAAAAAAGCATGTTTTAAACCTTTCCCACTTCCAAAAACAAAATTCATTTGTTTCTTGCACCAACCATATTAAACTAATGTGGTAAAGGTAATAATATAAAAATGGATCCTAATTACTTCACCTATTCCTACAAAATTTTTGTCATTCCCTCCCAAGTGACAATATTTTTCAATAGGGTAATTTAGAAAATAATTCTATACCCCAGAAGAGAAAGACAAAGTTGGAGAGTTTCAGGCAAGATGGGGAGATTTATAAGGCAACCTATGTAGGCAGTGGATTTTGAAAGATTTCTTATATCATATCACATAATATAACTGGCCACAGCTAATATAAAATATATTTGTGTTTATATATGCATATGCAATATCTGTATGATTATATATAAATATTGCTTGTGCATTAGGGCTATTCTTTCCTAAAACCTAGAGAGAAAAGATTGAGTTGACCTGTATAAATATTTCTCTCTGATTACACCGTATATAAAAATAAAATGACACTTTCAAAATACTTTACCCTGAAAACTTTTCTATTACTTGGGGAAGCTCTTCTTAACTGCTTCCTTCGAGCTTGGTTTGTGATTTACTGGGACCATTTAGAGACAGCTCATATTTTCTAGACATACTGTAGGTATTTTAATGCCTTAATCAATTTTTGCCACTTTAGTTCCTCGGCTAGGCTAGATTAATCTTTCCCTAGGTTCCCAACTTTCAAAGAAGAACACTTATCAAAATCATCTTTACAGGAAAAAATGAAGCTGCAATTAAAAAAAAAAGAAAAAATGCCCATCTATCCCAAGTCATATATCATAAATATTGTTAACTATAATATAAACAGCATTTTGAATAAAGACTTAAAATAAATACATGTTCTTCAGTTCTAGAAACTGTATAAAAGTAAATACTCTTTCCTTTTCAATTTAAGTTCATTTGATTTTCATTTTTACTCCACTGATAAATTACAATACGTCATTCCCAAAGTAGTAGAGGCACCATACCCAAAACTTGTGGTTTGGGTGAAAATAACATTGTAAATCAAGGAAGAAGAAAAAAAAGTAAGAGAGGCTATGGGAAATCCCATGTAAATGAATTGCCAATGTCTAATTGGAGGGATGGTTGATTAAGAAGACCTCTGTTTATCTTTCTAGGCTCATTTGGTATCAGCATGTATGTGATCCCTTCTTTGGACAAGTCTTCCAATCTTATTTTTCCAAAAAACCTCAGCGATCATACAAAGAAACTTAGAAGAAATGGAATTTTTTTTATTTTTATTTTTTGCTCTTCTGTGATAAGGACAGAGACAATAAATTGGACTGACCACATTTCTTCCCACTTTCTTCAGGAGTAAAGAGTGGCAGAAATATTGAGCTTGACCCTGACTAATTTATAAATGTAGCAGACTAAGGTATCTTGTCTCTTACAATTTCCTTTGTGATAGCATTTCTCTTGGGTAACTATTAGTAACAAAAGAAACTGCATTCTTAGTACAGACATAAGCTAAAGATCTAGGTCTTTTTGATGTCTATACCGGTAAGAGTATCTAAAGATACACAGTATTGGCAGTCCAGCCTTGAAATCCCAGGATTGTTCTCAAATAAATATTTTGAAACATTAAAAATTTGACAAGAACATACTTTTTTAAGAAATGAAATAAAGCCTGGGTCACCTCTAAAATAAATTTAAAATTGCTCCTCTTTTGAGATAAATTTTAACACCTGAAAATTTCTATCCATCTCTCCTCAAAAACAAATTACAGCAATATTTGATGTCATTTCACCAATTTTACTGATAGGAAATATGGTTTTGGTCAGAAACTTTTATGAACATAGTCTAGAGATGTATTAATTCCTAAAAGCCCTTGTGGTCATCATTTGTTGCTTTTATCATCCTAAGAATATGTTAACTATGGATGAGAGGCAAGAGACAAAGAAAACTTTGGGTTGAGAATCAAGAAATTTGGGAAAGATGAGTTCTTGGCTGGACTCCAATGCTGACTTTTTGAAGTCAGACACACAATCTCAGTGGACCTCAGTTTCCCCATCTGTAAAATGAGGAGTTAGAACTAAAGTACTCTCTGGGGTCCCTCCCAGCATTAAGAGTCTATGTTGGAAAGTTTTGTCAAAAACAGCAGCCTCAACTATTCAAGGAAACTCTGATAAAAGATTATAAGCCTGATAATTCTTTGACTTCTCAATGTTTCTGATATACCTTGAGGTATTTAAAAAAATACATGCAGATGTCACTAGATGAAGTGCATATTTTCTTTTCTTGTTTTTATGTACTGAGGTCTTTGACAGACAGAACCGTGAGAGTCCAAGCAGCACAACGAAGTGAGACAGGCAAGGCAGCCTATGTCCATCACTTAGAAGGCAAAATCTGGCTGATGGGAGACATTCTGAGTGGGATGTTGGTGCTGTTTCCTGCTCTTGTTTAATTGAGGATTCATATTTGAAAGTCTCTTGATAGGTTGGGCAGAAATCTGGTTCTGTCCTTTGAAAGAAATCTGTTAATAATATGCGATGTGAACATGTTTTCCTTTTCTGCTTAACGATTTGCATAGGCACACTCCTTGTTTGTCTCTTGATAACCTCATCAATCTCATCCATGCCCTCCTGACCACAGTGCCTGATTGCAGTAATTCCATTTTAGTGGGGCTTTCAGGAGGACTTGGCTTCTGCATTTAGCTAGTACTGCACATTGGAGTGATCTTGTCTTCCCCAGAGTGAGCAGCTGAGATCATATTATGCCTCCCTTGATTTCTTTGTAACGTCTGCCTATAGAATTTCATATTGATTTTAAGCTGGTGCTGTTTCATTTTTAACTCCTTTGTAAGTCAGGAGTCCAGTTATATTAGTGTCTTCTCCCTGTCATTCTGACAGGCATTGGTTTTCTGCTTTTTTTTTCTTGCAGTCTTTGTCCTTCATTCTGTGGCAGCTCTTTTGGTATTGAACTTGTTGCCTTTACTCTTCTGTTGTTGTTGATGTGTTTTAAAAATTCCAGTGCAGTATAGCACAAGGATGTAAGGCGAAGTACAATTTAAAAAATCTAATACATAAATGAGTAAGTAAAGAGCTCCAAAAAACCAGAAAGGTCAATAGAGGATGGGTATTCATGCTGAGAATGCACAGTAGCTTTGGCAGCATTACATTATTCTAGAGAGGGTTTTGTAGATGCAACGTTTGCCAAGTAATGAAGCAGAGCCCAGTTGTCAGTTGAACAGTGAGAAACGGCTATAGGTGTGACTTATTGAAAGCATATCTTAGTTTTAATGTTTATTAACTGGCTGCTCTTCAGAACCTTAATTTGGTGTCATTTGGCATAAAATCTGTCCTAAACCAATGCAGTATAAAGATTTATAGGTGACACCACACTCCATAAACATGCACCATGTAGTGCCTTAGAGTTTACATAGCCTTTCAAATCAATTGTCTTATTTGATCTTCACATAGGCCCTGTGACACAGGCAGGGTAGCTACTAATATGCCCATTTTAGAGGAAGCAAATACCAAGAGAGTATGCACATATAATAGAACTGGGGCTGGAATTTTAGTTTCCTAAAAGCAAACTTGTTGCTCTTTAATTCTGTGGCAGCTTCAAGTAACGCAAGCAAAAGTATAACTATTGCATATCTTTGCATCACCTATAGGTTTACAATTCCTTATTTCCTTGTCTTTGTACTGTCTGAGTGTACGTTGAGATTTTTCTCCAGCAGAGCAGAGTTACTTTTATCACAAAAGAGAATGACAGAAATGAAGTTCTCCATGTTAAGCAGATTATTCTTAACTGCTTAGGGAATTTTCCCACTGGTTTGCCCTATTGTACTTAAAATTTTATTTTAGCTCCATCTTATTGTCTGAAAAGTGAAGGGGTGAGGCTATGTTCCTCTCATTCTATGGCAGTGTGATTAGGAGGATGAAAGGTGAAGAAAGAATCAGAGCTGCAAGTGAATATGATTATCATGGAATCACAAGTGCAGTGCATAATGCATGTTTTAAAACTGGAGATAGTATTTATGTTGTAAAGTGTTTCCTTATGAATTACTTTTATCCTTCAGTGCACTGTTTAGTCTTGCTGCAAACATAAACCTTACACAAATCCGAATCAATTTGTTTGTCTTCCATAGAAGATACGTAAAATTTTCAAAGTGTGTTTATGTCCAAAAACAACATGCTTAGTTTTAGATAATACTTTCAGTTGATATAGGATTTTGTGAGACTAACTGTAAATATTCTCTAAAATAGTTACATTTTACCCCCTTAGTCACAGCTTTCTAGAACGCTTAAGCATTAGCAATCATTTCTAATTTGGTCATTCCATCTTCTTTATTTAATGTCTCACTGCTATATTTGAAACTAAACCATGTATATTTCAACTTTCAAGAACCAATAGGCTTTGAAAAAAACTTGTATTGGAGTCAATAATTTCCTTTTAAAAATATTTCAAATTGTAAATCAGATAAATTTCTATTTCATATTTTAACAGTTTCCCTTATTGCATGCAGCAAAACTGATTTATGTGCTACCCTAAATATCTCTTAGCTAATAGAACTAGAGTAACTTAAAATATTCAGAGATTCAGATCAAAATCAGATTCGTAAAAATGCTCTTACAAAGCCTTTGGATAAACACTGAGTTTTGCAAGACTCTTGGGTTACACATCCCAGACTCCAATATGGCACTTTGGAAACTGGCATCATGAGCATCAACAAGATAACAACCACAACACAAAACCTGGAGAAATATATTTAAGTAGCAAAGCTTTCTCTTTCTTCCTTAAAATTTCGCGTTTATAATGTCATTAGACTAACTCCAGTAATACGCTCATAATTCACCCTTTTATCTTGATTTTTTTATGTTCTTCAATAAATAGGAATTCAAATTGAGGGGAAACTTAGGGCTTAATTTCTGCTTGTAATTTTTAGTATTTTATGTGCAGAAATACAAACCCAGGCTGTGTGACTCTTTTCCAACTTTTGTGCATGATTTCCTCAGAGAATTTATTTGCTGCAAAGGCCACCAGACCATTTTTTTCTTCTTAACACATGCACTGACTTTTTCCCAAGGCTTTTTTTTTTTTTTTTTTTTTTTTTTNTTTTTTACATGATGGCTTCTTATTCCCTTAAGTTCAACACTAAGGTGGATATGATCAAAACTGGCAAACAGCAAACGTATTCCCTTAATAAAATATATAGTCATAGTTTCATTTGTGCACAATCATGACAGCAAAACCAAAAACTAGGCAAAACTCACCACTTTTTCTTAAAAAATAAAACACAGTTCGATATGCAACTCAGGTTCATTAAATGTCTTGTAGAGTTCTAAACGTCTTTCTATCAACCTGGCTCACCTCTTGCACACATTATGGATGATGTCTGGTTTCAGATAGAACCATTACTAAACTTCAGTATGCTGAGATTTGCTTTGAGTCTTAGAGCTTATTCATATTGAAACTTGGGAGATATAAACTGAAATAAAAGTCCCACATTCAAAGAGTTGCCTGAAAGTTGAAACCAGCCAGCCTCAGGCAGCTGCAGCCACTGTGATCCTATGACCAAAGTTTCTGAGAGGCTTACCCTCAGTGAAGTCATTAACAGAGCAATTGCCCCAAGTTTTTATAGGCACATCAACTGGCAATGAGAGAACATGAGTTAATTTTTTTGGTCTTCTTGCTTATGACTTGAAGTTATTCTTTGTGTGTCTTGTTCCAGTACCATCAAAAGAAAAGAAAAAAAAAATCAGGGAGGTAGAGAGCACATCTCTCAGTTCCAGAAAGCACATTCTCACTCTGATGTTTCTGATATAGAATCTTAGAGTGGACTTAAGAGGAGCCAGCTGTGTGGGAGCACATATTGATGGCTTGGTTGGCAGTACTTCCCTGCTGAGTGCCAAGCTACAGATGCACTCCCAATCAATTCCCACACAGCTACAGTTCAGTGAACTATTCTGAAAGAAAGCAGCATGGCACTGGGGGCTGTGAGATCCAGAAACATCAGGGCAGGGTCCAAAGACAGCATATTTCCAAACAAAGCAGAGTGGCAGTAGCCCTAAAGAGGCAAAGTGACAAGAAAATAAGGAAGAAGTAAACTAAGGCAAAGTGTGTGTGTATGTGTGAGTGTAAAATAGATATGATAAAAAGAGACATTGGTTTTTTATTAACATTGTAGAATGAGTTTGTTAGTTGTAAGATAAAATACAGGGGATTACCCTATGTAGTGGAGACCGTATACTGGTTGTCGAATTAAATGAAATGAAATAAACAAATACAGTTCTTTTTTAAAAAGGACAAATATGAAAACAACAAAATGGAAAATATTTACATACAGAATATACAATCATTTTTAGTAAAATTTTTAAATAATCCCAAAATCTAATTATATAGCAATTACAGCATGCAAACTGACTTCATTTACATTTTATCTGTGAAATTGGATGTTATGTTCTACAGTCTCTTTCTAGCATTCAAGGTGGTCCTCTGGGGGTTTTCTCTGTGTTTATAAATGTGTATATACATTTATGATCTCCTAAATGGGACCTTCTGAAGAATGGAAAAAAGCCTTAAGATAATTTAAAAATACAAAATATTTTATATTGATTTAAAAAATAAGTTAGAATTCACCTTTTAAAATTCCAAAAGAAAAATATTTAATTTGCTTACATTGATCAAGAATGTACAAAAGTTCACTCGAGATGATAATTTTAAACTCAGTATCAAGTGAATTTAAAAACAGTTTTCTAGTACAAAAATAGCAGAGCCTGTTTTTGTTTCAATGCCATCAATTTTTAACTCAATGATACAAAAATAGGCAGTTTATTTAAAAATTCTCAGTGTTTTCTTGATGTTTATTGTCTATTGGTAAATTGGGAAACAATTTCTACCTAAGACAATGTAGGTAGAAATTCACAATGAACTAAAACCTAAATGTTACTTTTTTTTTTTTGTAAGCATCAAGGAGTAAATAAATCAGGATCAATGAACAAAAGTAGTCATATTTAACTAAGGCAAAAATGTACACATACATTTGTAATGGGTTTTATAGGACATGAAAGATAAGATAGGTATAGAAAAAAATCTCAGAGCTAAAGTTTCTAAGTGGAATATGAGTCATTTATAATATTGCAGAGTTTCTCTAGAAAGTATCTGGGACAAGCCACTTTCTAAGGTAGCCCAGATACAACTAAGTAGGTAGAACAATTCAATTGCACGTAAGATTATAATCAAAGATATCTTTTGCCATAGGCACTTTCATAGATTGTATTTTTATAAATATATATTTCTTTTGATGTAAATTTTTAATAATATTATAGAACAATTACTCTTTGATATTTACTTAATTCACATAACCTCAATTTTCTCATTGTTTCTTTCAATCACATTGTGAGGTTATTTTCCCATTATGTAGACATGAATCCTCTGTACATGATGGTGAATGAGAATACTAAAACAAAAATCATTTATTTCAATCTCTACTTTTCTTGACTCACCTACTTTCTTTTTTTTTTTTTTTTTTTTTTAATTACTCACTCCGCCCAGGCTGGAGTGCAGTGGTGCAACAGTAGCTCACTAAAACTTTTGCTTCCTGGGTTCAAGCAATTCCTCTCCTCAGCCTCCTGATTACAAGAGTATGCCACCAGGCCTGGCTTATATTTTGTTTTTTTTTTTNTTTTTTGAAGTTTAAACTGTTTATTCTTTCTAAAGAATCAACATACATAAAGTTATGAGTTAGGCTATGTATGACGGAAATAATTTATTCATAATGTACAGGCACATTACCATAAATATTGCACAATTGCACAAAATGTGCCTCTAACTTAAACCAGGAGACATACAAACATATTTAAAAAAATATTTCACTCTTCGTCCAGAATTTCTGGAGCATAGTGCTGCATGGATATTACGCACTTAATATATACTTCATGATTGATTGATTGGAACTTAATTAAGGTTCTCATCCTGTGAGATTCCTACAACAGCATCTAAGAAAACAGAATGAACATCTCCTATTTTTTGAAAGCTTTCTGTGCTTTTTCTATCTTTCCAGGATTTAAACCCAGCAACGGTGGTATCAGCAAATCTCCCTCGAGGTAAAAATATCTTTCTCTTTCTCTGAACCCCTTCTCTGTCCCCATGACACCCTGCTCCATGAAGTGCAAACAATCGATGGGTTTGCTATCAATCAATGAGTGCCTCTTCTACAAGGCAGAGAAATGTGGAGAATAGGCCTAGACTGTGAGGGGCTGAGGAAAGATAGCTGGCATTTCTTTACAACTTAACTGGCAGTATGAATTTGGCCACATCACTTCCCACCTGCTCTAGACCTCCTTTTGCTTATCTGCAAAGTGATAGTATTTGAAAGGTTAATTCTAAGATTCTGTCTAGCTCTCATGATCTCTGCTTCTATTTATAACATCTTTATTTCTTGGGGTAGGGGGTGGGAGAGCTCATTCAAAGAAAGAAATTTGGAAGAGTAGAAATGTTCTGAAATACACAGTTTGTTAAACTCATTCCAAAGAAGCAAACATTCTATTTTTCTCCTCAACTGCTTTCTTGTTTTAAGGTTTATATTTTCAAAATGATGCTTTCTGAATAAATATATGGTGGCAATAAAACCAGTCATAAAAGCAAACCAGTAAGGTGGCAATAAAATATGAATCATGGTTCCCAGGATCAGTAGCATTGTCAGAATGTACATATCACTGAGTATGACACTAACAATTGTTTTGTTCTCCAGGGGGGAGGCATGTGCTAACCTAGGACTGAGCAGACGTTGCGGTATAGAAGGGGAAAATAACATGAAAGAATTTCTCTATGTCTTAGAGCCAGTCTGGCTCAAAAAGTTACCATTTGGAAGAGCTGTAGTTGGATCCACATATAATCCAGCAGATAAAACAGCATCAACAAATTGGGGGAAGCAATTTCTGTCTTTGATTCCGTACTTAACAGGATGAGTGATGTTGAAGAAGGTTATTGACCTTTATATATCAACTTGTCCAGAGTGAACTAGTGAAATAAGAATCGACTTCCCTCACGTGTATGTGTTTCTTCATAAGACTAACATTTATAAAAGGTTTCAGTCTCTTTATAAGGAAGAACTCTGTAATAATAGCAATAGTAATAATAAGGACTGCAGTCATTTCCCACCACATATGTTCAGGAAATAAAATGAACAGTGTCACAGAGCAATTTGCTAAACTATATTTTGTAAGTACAAATAGGAATTTTCTGCATCACATACAATTCAGTCTATGGTATTAGGATGAACAGTAACCAAGGAGAATACAATACAGCAGCTGTAATTTAATGATCACACTAGACAGCCACCTCCCACATAGCAAGAGGTTATCATAATTATTTACATTTGGGTGTAGAAAGAAGACAAAATGTGTCATCTTTCTGGTTACTGCTTACATTAAAAAAAGGAAACACTCCTTTCAAAAGGGTGCAGTAAGCAATATGAATTAATTAAAATCCACTAACTTTGACACTGGAAGCATACATTTATATCCAATAAATAATTTCTCTAATTTAAGACAAGAGGTTCTCTTGGGAAGAGAAAATCTTCCAAAGATGTAGAGAAAGGAAATCATGACTTTTGATGTATCACTGCAGCCACATATCCAACAGTTGGCCGATACACTTTTGAGAATACACTGGAGAACCACAGATTCTGAGGGATCTACACCTTGCCTCCAGTTTCTTCCACTCTCAGACTTTCCATGGTTTATACTTGTATGTACACTGCTCCCTGGATATAGATAGGTGTTTACAGAACACGTATTAAAACCAGAGAGAGTAAACAGAATATCTATCTGAATTAACTTGAAATAGAAACCTTTTCCTGTCCAGCCACTTTGGGATAATCACATTTTTATTTGACTAGAAACAAGATTTAGGGATAAGATGGTCATAGATAGAGGTGCTTTTTCCAACCTTGTAATGAAATCACCTTCCTCTATTTTTACAACATTTTCTAAAATATTGAATTGAGCAAGAGTTTAAGAAAAGTCTTGCTTTGGTGTGTGTTTTCTGTCACGAATGTGGTGTTAAGGATAAAAATGTACTCCATGCTCATGAATACATCCTCACCAGTTTACAAAGGGGAGTGAGGTTGTGAAATTCAGCAAGCACATCTGAGCAAACCATGTGATTAGGATGATGGGGATTTCTAGCTTTATTTAGGAGAAAAGAGGACTCTGAAGGGCCAGGACCAGGACCAGTTAGGCAAAATGTAAAGCAGATCGGAGTTTTAAAATGCACTAAAAAAAAAGCTCAGAATATTTATAAAGAAGGTATATGGAGTCACTTTTAGAAGTAAGAGAATTGGGCAACTAGATGAAAGTGGAGGTTACTGGGAATATTTTACCTAAAAAGGAGCTTAGAGATCTACTTACCTATTTCACATCTGTTTTGAGATCATGCTCTGAAAACTCTATTTAGTAGCCAGACTTATTATTTTGGTTTATTTTATTTTATTTTATTTTAAGTTCTGGGATACATGTGCAGAAAAACATGGAATGCTTCACTAATTTGTGTGTCATCCTTGTGTAGGGGCCATGCTAATCTTCTCTGTATTGTTCCATTTTACTGTATGTGCTGCTGAAACAAGCACCAGACTTTATTCTGTATTCTCTGAATACCAGGTATTTGATTAGATTTAGCAAACAAGTTACTTACCATGTTATACGATGCTTCCCAAACAACACAGTAAAGCTGCATTTCATTGGAAGTCAACTATTGCACTCAAATTCATATGAGCTACACGAGATAAATAAAAAATACAGTCATCAATTTAAACATATTAATTGAGTGACTACAATATGCCAGGTACCATTCTGGATGCCTAGTATACATTGAGAACAACTGCAAATAGTACTGATTTTATTCTAGTGGGGAAGGAGACAGATGGTAAACATGGAAAACATGTACTGTGTCAGAATATCAGAAGTTTATGGTGGAAAACAAAGCAGGAAGGGAGCCTATGGAGTGCCAAGCCTGGTTGATGGAGTGAAGATGTGCAATGTCATCTAGAAAATTCTAAGATAGGTGCTCTGAGAAGGTGGCATTTAAGCCACAACTTGAAGCTCAGATGAGCCCACTGTCAATGAAACTTAGTTAAATTTTGTTTGATTTTTTTTACCTTTATCAATATAGATTCACTCTCATGAAGTACATAATGTAAAATATAATTATTCCATCTTGTCTTATGTTTTATCCAAGAAAGACTGCAAATCTAAGATCTTGAGGAATTTAACTTTCTTAAATCTTCACACTTGTCTGTGAAAGCACTTACCCCATAAGAAAAAAACGTAACCTTTGTCCTTTACTCTAACGCAACGCAGTGTGTGGCAGACAGCATAAGAGTGAGAACTAAGAAACCTGAGTTCTAGTTGTATGATTTATATATTAATTATTAACTTCAGTTTGTTCATTTTGGAAATGAGGGCATGAAACTATTTCAATATTTTCAAAAGGAGCACAACATTCCATGGAGCACTTGTGCTGGAAACACTTTGAAAATCAAGAGTGGACAATTAAATTTGGAAGCATCATGCATCAGATGGCCTCTAACTAAAGAATCCAAAGGCATTTCATCAGGTTAAAGAAACCGAGGAGGTAGTATAATAACAGGAAGTAGAATAAAAGGAAGCCATTTAGCAATAAGGTTTGTTTAACTCAAAGATTCCTAAACATATTAGAAGAAACTTGGGAAACACTGAAATAAATCAAATGCTAATGTTCTTACAGTTAAGAAATTCTTTAAGTGTTCTTTTGCATTGTTAGTTCCATTCTACTGTATCCATAAAAATTACCTAATTATGCAGAGATTGACAACCACGTGAAAATCTCAAACACTTAAAACAATAAAACTTATTCACCATGTGCATAAGTAAGGCTCTAGCCTTTGTTCCACAGTTTTCTCCCTGCGTTTTCCAACAGGGTGCAACTACAGTCTAGGGCATGATTCGTCACTCTGGCATAAA
Source organism: Cebus imitator (assembly GCF_001604975.1). Taxonomy (NCBI): domain Eukaryota; kingdom Metazoa; phylum Chordata; class Mammalia; order Primates; family Cebidae; genus Cebus; species Cebus imitator. The sequence continues at coordinate 6,064,060 of NW_016107395.1, forward strand.
AAAGAGAGGCTACTGTGACCTAATTTGAAGTGTATTTAGAAGTATATGTTTAATTTGTGCTTGAAAAAGCACAGTTATTGGTGAAAGCACTAATGAATCCATATTTACCTCCTGAAATAACCTCATGGTTATATTAAATCTAATAAATGCTAGATTTTATAAATTTTATGTTGCTGACTGCTGGCTTTTGTGGTATTCCAGTAAGACTTTATTCTGGTAACGATAGGTTACTTGTGGATAAGCTTTATCTTTTTGAGACTTCAACTTCATTTTGGATAGGCCTAGAGTAACCTTTTTTCCAAATGCTAATTTAGCCTTGTTTCTGAGGCATGACCCTCCTTTCATGGTCTCTATTGAATATTTTGATGATTCAAGGTTTCTCTATTCTGGTTAGGGGAAATTTCAACAATTCTTGGCCATGTGTAAACTCTGAATAGTATTCAGCACCCACTCTCCAGTAATTGTTGTTTCTGCAGAAGTTCTTGTTGCCTAGACTTCCGGTGATTCACTCCATGAATGCAGGAGGTTGATATTAAGCCAAAGATTCAAGGAATTGCAATGTGTGTTTTTGGAACTCTTCCTCTGTATAGCTCCCTCCTGTAAATGCCCTGCAAATTCTACCCACCTCTTCACTCAGGGAGACCAGCAGGCTCTACTTGGATTTTCCCGTCCCTGCATTGCAGTATAGAAATTTTCGCTAGGCAGAAAGCCTGGGCAACAATAAGTCTCATTTCTTTGGCTCTTTTCTGTCAAAGATCGTAGTGCTGTGCTGTCTGCTGCTCAAAGTATGAAAATAGTTATTTCCTACATTTTGTCCAGTTTTCTAGTTGTTTATGGCAGGAGGCAAATTTCAAACCCTGTTATTCCCTCATGGCTGGAAACTCGGGTTTCCTAAATCTAAATTTAGGCCTTGTTGTATAAATACTTTGTTTTTCAGCATGGCAAAGCATCATGTCTTGAATGCCAACAAAATGGATTTCTTGTTTTTTCCGTGGGAGAACAGAAAGCCATAAACATGAGAAACTCCGAATACTATACTTCCAATTTTCTGAAATGTAAGCCCTGGAGCCAATAGGAAAAGTATATGCTGACCTAAGTAACTGTCAAGATATGTAAGCAAAGAGACCATTTCTAAGGCAACCAACTTATTTTTTCATGAAGCATCAATACACAGTAAAAATATTCAGTTTCTAGAAATATTTGTCTTGAAGTCAAATAGAAACTAAAATATATTATCAAGGAAGTAGTACAAACCTAATCTAGAAAAGTAACAATAATTTTATTATACATCACGTATCTTGGTAAGTTAACTTGATACATTGGAATATCAAGTATCTCCTGGTACTAATTATGACATTAAATAATAACCTTAAAACTTGTCATGAAAGGACCAAAATAGAATCTGTAGTTTGTCATGTTGCAATATCCTAGTGCCTAGAGCATATTGTCACCCAATAGATATTACTTGAAGACTGGATGAATGAAAGAAAGATGACAAGAAAAGTTGAGCTGTTAGGATGCAGTAAAAATTATTTCTTAGAAGGAAGGTGTTTCTCTTTACTTCCTTGAAGTAGTGAGTTCTGAGAAAGTGTCTAAGGCCAAGAATGATTAGTTTTAGCATCAGACGGATGGATATATTTCTCATGAGAATTCTGGAGACTGCAATAATAATAATAATAAATAATGAATGGTACAATAGTGATGTAGTAATAATAATGAATGATCATGATAGCGAATAATGATAGTGAATTATTCTTGTGTACCTTCTATGCATCAAATGCTGTTCCATGCACTTATATAATGTTTACCTCATTGATCCTTTACCAGACTATGAAATGGATACTACTACCCCATTTTTATAGTTACGGAGACTAAGGTATAGGGATAATGAGTGAATTGAGCATGGTGATGGAGCAAGTTAGTGTCAGATAAAGGTTATAAATCTACAGTCTGGTCCTAGTGCCATCAGTTTTAACTACAGGGCTATGCTGAGTCTCTGTATACAGGGACAAAATATAAAGGAGCCTGCCAATATGAAAAGTATAGAAAATCCTTCCAGATGTTAAAATATAAAACTAATGATGAATTTTAATTTTTTTTTTTAATTTTAGTAGAGACAAGGTCTCAATGTTGCCCAGGCTGTCTTCCAACTCCTGAGCTCAAATGATACTCATGTACTCCCAAAATGCTAGGATTATAGGTATGAGCCACCCTGCCAGGCTATAGTTTTTTAAAGTCAGTTCAAGTGTTCTATTCAATATTGGAAGTCCAGTGGCAGTCTGCTTCCATTCTATTTATTTCTCTGTACACGTTGTGATGAATGATAAATTGTTTTCCATTTATTTTATTTATTCCTGTGATTTAGCTTATGGAGAAGAATAAAAGGGTTAAAGTTCACAGGCCCAAAGCAGAATTTACCAGAAATGAAGATATGTGTAATAATTTCCAAATTGTATTTACGGATACCATTTTATTCTATCGATTGGAACTGTACTCAGCAAAGGGGATCATAGAAAGGAAATAAGAGAGAATGAGAAATTGAAACAAAGCATTGATGGAAGTTTCCTAACAGCAAAATCGAGAAGGCTGTGCCATCCCAGGGGAAGTGGGGGTGGATCTGATGCCTGAAACAATGAGAGCTGTGATGGAATCAATGGCAGCGGATTCCGTAATTACTAAATTAGACTGTTCCATTTCTGGATAATGCACGCTGCATTTTGATCTTGATTTAAAATCCAATTAGTTCAGGATCATCATTCCTTTTAGTTCTAGCTTCTCTCTGGTGACTTTGAGACCACAGCAATAGCGTAGTATTTTTGTGTTTGTTCTTTCATGTCTTTGAAGATATGGTTTTTAAAATCTATGGCAACAGGTGCCCTCTGCTCCCAGTCTTACATATTTTACTGATTACTCTCTTGGTTTATTCTCACATTCTCTCAAGTCGTAGTAATCAGTGAAATGCTACATTGATACACGCTTGGCTTTTCCAATAAATGATGACAACCAACCATGACACGCTTGTCTTTGAAATCGCTGCTACCTTTCAATTTTTATAAAAAAGTTTTATTTACTAGATAGTTTGCCTTTGTGGGTTGGTGTTATTCTTAAATCTCTTTCTTTCCTTTATAAAATCAAAGGGGCAAGGCTTACATCATGAAGAAAAAAACATTTAAATGAAAAGAACATATTTTCGGTTTGTCAAGTGTGAGAGATGAAGACTTCTGACAGCATAGCATTTGTTTTTTCATTTTCTAGTGAAGGTAAGAAGGGAACTTCAGGAAGCTCATTGAAATAGCTTCAGTTTGCTCACATGACTATAATAGCAAGTAGTTGATTGAAGATAATCTGAAATAGTTTCAGCAGAAAGACTTCAGGATTTATATGTTAGAAATATATAAACCTGTGGTTCATGATTATGAAATTATTTTGAATGTAGTTTTGTTTTTTCTTGTTGAATATACAAAGAGAAACCTCTGCAATTGTGGTATAATATAAATTATAAAAATATAATTTTCATACTGAAGCATGAATAGTTATAGTCTACAATAATTTTATACCACAAGAAAGAAAGCAGGCGCTGTTTTCCTCCATGAGCTTGCTGAAGAAAATGTGAAACACTGATTGAGAGCTACTTGTTAATTCACACTAGGGAACCATGTAGATTACTTAATTTTGAAAATTACAATGTAAACAAAACCAATGCCATAAAGGAGTTCAAGGGCCCTACATCAAAATAATGTTTTGTTCATTTACTTTGACAAGTGTGGTTCATATACTCAAGTGTTACTTATGAGTATATTGCATTTGAATTAACATAGTGCATTTCATCAAAATAATAAAATCTTAGTGATATAATAACTTATAAAGAGAGTTCATCACATTTTTCTGATACAGATATTTTAAATAATCTATGTACATTTATGAGTGCATTAATGTTACCCCAATTTTCGATCTCTGTCTATTCTCTCTCTCCGTTCCTCTCACTTTTTCTCACACACACAGAGAACTAAAAGTAAATTTAACACTTTTACCGCCTTTTCTGAAACTCAGAGATGATTAAAACTGATTGTATGATTGATAATTCATATATTGATGTATTAGTCTGATTTCACACTGCTATAAAGATATTACCTGAGACTGAGTAATTTATAAACAAAGACGTTTGATTGACTCACAGTTCTGCATGGCTGGGGAGACCTCGGGAAACTTAGAGTCATGCTGGAAAATGAAGGGAAAGCAGGCAGCTTCTTACATGGCAGCGGGAGAGAGAGAAGTGCCATGAAGGGGGAACTTCCAAAAGCTTGTAAAACTGTCAGCTCTCCTGAGAAGTCCCTCATTATCATCAGAACAGCATGGGAGAAACCGCCACCATGATCCAATCATTTCCCACCAGGTCCCTCCCTTGACACCTGGGTACTACAATTCAGATTACAATTCAAGATGAGATTTCGGTGGGAAAATAGAGCCAAACCATGTCAATTGCTATAGTCTGCATTTTTTCTATTCAAAAGCAGTTCCTATGTCTGTGGTTGCATAGCAAATAAAATATTGTGACTGATTTTTCAAATAAAATTAAATATATTAAAATTATGAGCCTAGTAAATTACATAGTCTAATATTATGAATGAACCAAGAAATGGGGTGATGGGAATATTATTAGATTGGTGCAAAAGTAATTGCAGGTTTTGTCATTAAAAGTAATGATTTTGGATAGGAGTAGGTAATGATTTGGAATAGGAAAAATACAAACTTACAATTATAGTCAGAGAAAGAGGACAGAAATTACATTATATTTATAACTATTATTAACTTTATCCTAGTTACCAAAATACTAGAATAGACAATACAATTAGGTAAAAATGAAAGCAATTTTAAATTATGTTAAATATGTCTATGTCTAAATAGAGAAAAATACCAATTGTGCATATCTGTTTATGTTGAGACATATGGCAGTTATTTTAAAAAGAAATTTCTAAATTAAATTATATCAGCATTACTTCAATTCTCTTTTTGAATAGATTTAGTTTATACTTATAAATGACATAAATGATACTAAGATGATTTTCCTGCATTTTCTTAAAGTAATTTCACAATTTCAGGTCTTACATTTTAGTCTTTGAATACATTTTGAGTTGATTTTTGTATATGGTTTGACATATGAGTCCAATTTCATTCTTCTGTTTATAGATATCAAGTTTTCCTATCACCATTTCTTGAAGACACTATCCTTCCCCCAGTATGCATTCCTGGCACCCTGTTGAAGGTCAATTCATAGTAAATGCTTATTTAAATTTAAATAAGATTAAAGATCAATTTATAGTAAATGTTTATTTATAGTAAAGACTTAATTTTGGATGTTCTGTTCTGTTCTGTTGCTCCATATGTGTGTATTTATGCTAGTACCATACTATTTTGATTACTGTAGCTTTGTAGTATGTTTTGAAATCAGGTGGTGTGATGACTCCAGCTTTCTTTTTGCACAAGATTGCTTTGCTTATTTAGAGTCTTTTCTATATGAAGTTTAGGATTGTTTTTTCTATTATTGTGAAAAGTGTCACTGGATTATAATAGGAATTGCATTGATTCCGCAGATTGCTTTGGTTACTGTGGACATTTTAACAATATTGATTCTTCTAATATATGAATATATAACCTTTTCACTAATTTGTGTCTTTTTTAATTTCTTTTATCAATATTTTATAGTTTGCAGTGTATAGGTCGGTCACTTTCTTGGTTAGATTTATTCTTAGGTATTTTAGTGTTATTGTAAATAGAATTGTTAATTTTTTTCTGATAGTTCATTGTTATTGTATTAAAATGCAACAATTTTGTATGTTAAATTTTGATCTTGCAACTTTACTGAATTTGATTAGTTTTCACAGTTTTTTTTTTTTTTTTTTTTTTTTTTTTTTTT